>NC_133650.1:288164422-288442231 GCF_009905375.1 Apium graveolens
TGGATATAATCATGGAGGTATGGAGCCTATATTTGAGGTAATTGTAATTGTAAATGTAATGTTCTTTATAACATACAGTGGATATTAATGTGAATGTTTATAGCTTTAGAATTTGAAATATTAGTGAATGCCATTTTTAAAATTGAAATACAGTATGCAGAATGTTTTGTTTTTTCATATTATTTTCAAGTTGATTTTTTGCCAGTCATCTTTCTTCTAGTTGATGGCTGCAAAATCCACTATTAGAGGACGAGACCGAAGATATACACCATGTTATTGAGCAGAGTGACCTAGAATTTGATAGTACATATCAATTTTGTAGGTGAGCAAATTACTTATGTTCGAATATTCAAGTAATCCTATGTACTTGATAGCTTCCTCTATCGTTTTAAAGTGAAACAGAGGAAGATGAACAACATGCTGGGACAATCCAAGGCAGCGTTAAGGATATAGAAATATTTAGAGTTTATACTGATATAATTTTTGATATACAGAAAGTTCTTTCTGCATATGATTCAGACGCAATACTTGACGTACTGGATCATCCAATCCTAAACTTGATTTACTACTTGGTAATTATATGCACAACCCGATTTCTATACTTCACTTTCATATTTTTCTGAGATACTTCATATGTTATAAAATAGAAAGAGTGCATCTTGTAGCATTATCTTTGTTGAAGAACAAATTTTTATCTCTATATGTATTGAAAATGTCTGGTTTTATTATGTTTAGAAAACTGAAGGGCGTAATTTCAACACTTGTTGCAGTCTTTCATTTTGTTTTCCTGTGGTTATTTTTTCCAGGACGCCTCCTGCAATGGAATACAGCACTATGCTGCCCTTGGAAGAGACAGGTATTGGCTTTTATCTTCGTTATGACTTTTAGATGGACTTTTTTATGTCAAACGTTGATCTCTAGCCCATACATCGAATTCTTTTCCTTTCTTCAAATAAATGGCAAGAGGACTTAAAAATTCCAAGGAATGGCCAGGGTTTACAAAATTAACTAGCATCATCAAAATTTAATTGGTTTTTGCTTTAGTTGTGTGTATACTTACTGAAATTATTTTTTAGCTGGGAGATGATGCTGTTAATTTGATTGCAGGTGGTGAACCAGCATATGTTTACTCAGGTCTAGTAGCCAGGTGAGCTCTTTTTCCCTTCATAATAAGTTGCTTTATCATTATTCTCTTCCGTCAAATAATGAATTGGGAGGAAATGAGTATATATATTTCTTTCAGCATCCTTTTTATTGTTGAGTTTGTTTTACTTGAATATTTTTTATACTAAAAATATGACAAAAATCTTAAAATGGTTTGACAGAGGCATGGATATTAAATCAAAATAATTCAATATAAACGAACTTACCAGTAGAGTTTGGAAAACTGATTACTGGATTCTTCTCTTCGAGATGTTAAAGAAAAAGCAATAAGAATGTGGCTTATTTACACTCTCAAAAGCTTCATAGATTACATAAATTTTACAAGAAGTTGGTCCTACATGCGTTAGGTCCATTTACGGGTCTGGGCATTAAACGCCTTTCACAGTGGATTTACTATTTTCAATTCTATATTTTCATATTAGTATGTCAATTAAATTGTACTTGTGTAAATGTTCAGGTGGCCACGAACTCAGCAAAAGCACCGGAATTGCTGCAGGAAGGGTGGCCTATGGTAAGTCTTCAGTTGACAACGAATCAATTGTAAAATGTCTATTACATATTAGGTAGCTAGGAATTATGTATTGTTTACTTTTATTAGGTAGCTAGAAATTATGTGTTGTTTGTGTGCTATGATATTTATTTATGATCCGTTATCACTATTTCAGGTATCATCGGCCTGCAAGGCTAATTTGCTTCTCTTTGGTTTGATCATGCAGAAGTCAGACTCTTCTTTAGTTTGTCGGAATTGGGTGATTGCCATTGTAGCTTGGCACTAAGTCTCCGAGGCATCTCATATCTCTTTTGGAGTCCTGCAGACAATCATCATGTACATCATATTATCCAAATTATTGTGCAGAATATTTCTGACTTTTGAATTCCTAAATATTGAAGCCTTCTCAGGTTCTGACCATTCTGATTTATCTTTCCTGATATAGTGTTCATGAACATCTGGTGTCATGGGCACATACTTCACAGGATAGGGAGGTCCGGTTTTGATGATGTCAACATATGCATCATCAATAGCCTCAAGAAACATCAATATCTTTACTCTCCATGTAGAGTAATCAGCTTTCTTCAGGAAATGAATTTTCATGCTTTCATACTCACTTCCAGATATATTTGATCTATGCAAATTAAGAGTTAATATGACCGCTCTGATACCCCATGTTGCCCAGTAAACTAGTTATTTAAGAGGGTTTTATACAATTACCAAAACAAATCGATTTATCACAGAAGTAAAGTAAGAATAATAAAGCACAAATGAATCAAATAATAGTTTAGATTAATCTTTAATAAACTGTTACAAAACTCTCTTAAGAACAATATTCTTAAGAGCTTGTAGGTTATAGAATACTCGAGTTGTGTGCTTTTCCAAGTGATAACCTAATCAATCTCCATTAAATCAACACATTGTGATTTATCGCAACTTTGACTTATCTAATCATATCTTGAGAGTCTTCACCTCCTGATGGCTTGACAAACCCTGACTGTTTGACATATCCTGATTGGGTACACATCTGATACCTCTATCAGATCGTAGACTCCTTGGCAATCTTGATCCTTGAAATAAACAATTTCCAACACTCTTCTCTTATATGATAAAATAACATAAAACCTTTTTTTAAAAAATCCTAACTCTTCTTTATTTCTATTTTTAAGCCTTCACACTTTTTATCAAAATCCTTACTATATTTTTAACTAATACTTTTAAAACAATACCCTGATTATAAAAAATAAACTTACACAAACTAATTTAATTATAACGTATTGATATCAATAAATAATTAATGTCAAATTATCTAAATTAATATATTATAAAAAATATCAAAACATTACAACTACCATAGATATTTAATAAATTAATCACTGTGGTTTTAATGAATATATCAATGTCGTCATGATAATTGAAGGTATTATATAATTTAAATGATAATAAACACAAATTAAGGCATTAGATTAATGGAGTTTTTTTAAATCTTACATAGGGAAGATATGAATTATATTAACAGTAAAAACCTAAACCAACCCTGACCAACTAAGAAAGCACCCCTTAAGCTGGTTTATTGTGATGGATTTTTAATTATGATTACCATAATAATGGGTGGATTAATGGATTCGATGGGATCTCTATATCTTACACATTAATGCACATTCCAAGTCTAGATGCCCTTTTGTGTGACCATTGTTTATGCTTTCATAGGTTCTCACCAAGAATCCCTTTGTGGTAAGAGTTTGTGAGACATTAGTGCTTCCATGTTTATTCCTGGCAGGTAACTTTAAATGTGTCATTATATTTTATAATAATTGGAGTAAGGGGGTTTTGGTGGTATGGCTAGTAGTCACTTGGCACGTGCTAAGTAGGTATAATAGTTTTTGGTGTAGTTGGACCGTGCTAAAGTACATAAATATTTTTATATATAATTTCAGTTTGCTAAAGAATATATTTATTTCATTTATTCTGTTATACTATTATATATCTAATATTTGAATAAAAATACAATAGATAGCTAATTAAGAAATTGAACTATAAATATATATTATTAAATGATATAAAATATTAATAAAAATATTATATGTATATTATATATATAATATAATTAACAATTATCTTAATAAAAATAAATATAAGTAACAATTAAGAATCATTATTAATCACGTTAAAGTAAAATTAGTTTTTTAAAAAAATTGAAATGGGTTAAAGTGTATTTATTTCACTTATTCTATTATACTATTATAATTGCTAATAATTTGTATAAAAAATATAATAGATAACTAATTAAGAAATTGAATTATAAATATATATTTTTAAATAATATAAAATAGTAATAAAAGTATTATATGTATGTATGTATAATACAAGTAACAATTATCCTAATAAAATAATATATTGACAATTAAAAAATTATTTGTTAATCGGGTTAAAGAGTATCACTTTTTACAAAAAATTGAAATGTGTAAATTTGATTTAAATATTTTTGAATAGATAATTTTATTTTTATCTTATAAAATAGAAACATATTTAGAATATATTTAGGTATAATATTACATGTGTATTGTTTGTCTTAAAAAATTTAGAGACATCAATCCTATAAAATATAAAAACGAGGAAAAAATATAATTATAATAATTATAATAATAACAATCATAATAAAACTATTACAATTTCAAATTGAATGTAAATCTAATAAATACATTGTACCCTATATTTATTTCATTTATTCTAATATTCCATTATAATACTTAATAATCTGCATAAAAAACACAATAGGTAATTAATTAATTACATATTCTTAAGTGATATAAAATAATATTAAAAACATTATATATATAATACAAATAACAATTATCTTCATAAAAAATAAATATAAGTAAGATTTAATAAATTATATGTAAATGGGGTTAATGTAGATCATTTTAAAAATATTTTGTATGGGTATGTTTGATTAAAAATATTTGTAAAAAGATAATTTTAATTTTTATCATATAAAATAAGAAATACATTGAGTTTATATTTAGGTATAAATATTACAGGGTTTCATTTTGTAAAGGGAAAAATGATAGATTGTCATAATAATAATCATAAAAACTTTTTTAATTCGAAATTGAAAAAATAAACTAATAAAATAAATTTAAAAGTACTATATCACAAGGTGATAAAAAAAACTTCTATCACAAAAAATGTAAAGTATTTTTTTTTTCAAAATCATTACTAAAACCGAAAAATTATGAAATATTGGAAAGATGCAAATACAAAACAATTTTTAATTTTTTTTATCAAATTCCACAATATTAAGAAAATAAAATATATAAAGAAAATAAAAATAACTATGTAAACATATTATGTAAACTATAATTATATATTCTTAAATGATGTAAAATAATATTAGAAGTATTATGTTATATATATAATACAAGAAACAATTTGATTTAAAATATTTATGAATATATAATTATAATTTTTATTTTATAAAATAAAGAATACGTTTAAATTATATTTAGGTATAAGTATTATATGTCTTTTGTTTTATTTTGTTACAAGAGAAAATTATGTTTGTCTTTTAAAAAATTTAGAGCACATGAATCCTATAAAACTTAAAAACAAGGAAAAAAATATATTAATAAAAAATATTACAATTCAAAATTGAAAAAACAAACAAAAAACCATTATAAATATAGAATTATGAATCCTATAAAATATAAAAATTAGGATGAAATATAATAATAAAATAAAAAAAATTAACAATTCAAAATTGAAATACAAATCTAATAAAATATATTTAAAATTAATATGACAATTAAGTGTAAAATATTTTCTTCAAAATCTAGAACCTAAAAATTATAAAATATTATTACAAACGCCCTAAGATGCAAATCTCAAATAGCTTTTCATTTTTGATCATATTGCACAAGATTAAGAAAAAATATATATAACTAAAAGAAAATAATTATGTAAATATATTATATGATATGATTAAAATATATTCTATTTACAAATTTATAATGTGAAAAAAATCAAACAATGGATGAAATAAAATTAATTATAATACATATGTTATATTTAGGTTATCAATATCAAATATAAATAATATAATAATAACTAAATATATAAGTACAAAAAATAAATTTTTTTTGGAAAATACATTATTCATGAAAAATATAAAATATATTTAGAAAATAAAATTATCTTATTAAAAATTAGTTAAATAAAAAATAAATATTCAAAAAAAATTATAAGAAGTTAATAATCATCCGTGCATGGCACGCGTACAGAGCTAGTCTATGAAATTATTGGTGGTAATGAGCATTGGACCACTTATATATATACTAATATATATGCATAACTTGAAAGATTGCTTTTAAACTTCTGACGAAGAGCATATCTCCATTACATATGAAATATATTTTACCCCCGAGACCATTAAAAAATCTCATAGGGCGACCCTCTTGTCATAATTGTATTTTATTTATTTTTATATGCGAATTATGTTGAAAATTAAGGATGAATGAAAAAAATCATACATAAAATATAGCGTATTACAATATTACATTATTGAATTTGGTCCGAAATTTCTTTTTAAAAGTAAACAAGTCCTTAATCATTTATTTTTAAGTAAAAAACTGATTTGATTTAACCTTAAAACTTTTGCATGACTTATTTAATTGCAAAGAAAATAGTCGTTAATCATTTACTTTTGAGTTAATTTTCACGCCATTTCTCAGGATTTAGGCCTAATGATGAACCTGAATTTATTCACTTCTTCCCATATTCATATACATTTTAAATATTTATCTTTCGTTGTAATGCACTCACGATATAAATATATAATTTTTTTGGCAAAGTCTATTTTTGTATATTAAATTTTAATATTAAAACCTTTAGTCAAAAAATATATTCAAAAAATGTTATAAAACTATACTTACCATCCATCTAAACATACGTGTCTAAAATCAAAACTGACAACTATTGTTATCTTGGTTGTCATCTCCAAATACATTGGGGCCCCTTTCTTTACAAAAATATTTATCTTCACCGGTCAATTGTATTTAATTATTTTGATTAGAGATATATGTAAAACAAATTAAATAATAAAAAAATGATAGTTTAATCCTAGTTTATTATAACATATTATATTGAATTTGGTACGAATAAATTGCATCAAAGTAAATGACTATGCAGTAGTGTTTCTTTTATTTTAAAAATTTAGCTTTTGATACTTTGTTTTAAAAAGAGTAATTCAATTTAGCCTCTGAACATCTATTGTGATTAAACATAATTTAATTTTGTGTTTTATGGTTTAGTGCTTAATTTCTGAGCAATTTTAAGTGTTTAGACCTAATTTTGAATTTAACTTTGTGCACTTCAACCTTTTCTACATCGTTCAACCCCCACTCATGAAGAATTTTTGGTGACTATTTTAATGTGTTTTAGACTTCGATCCTAGATACGGGTCTCCATATAATTACAAATATTTTTGAAGTGCTTGAGCTTTTGCAAAGTCAAGGGTCGTAAATTAGTTATTTTTCTTAATTATTTTTTAATTTTCTATTGTATTTCTTATTGTTAAATCTATCCAATTGTACCCTTATATGTAAGTTTACCTACTTTTGTCTCAAAGATACACTTATTCTTTATTTCTTTGTGTAATATATATTGAGATATTTCCGGTTATTTTCTTCATGAAGATATTTGAATATCCCTGGTCCTTGAACTCAAAGTTGTGATTATGACTTATTAAGACTAGTAAGTGAAGACTAGTGAATCTATATTTTAGTTAAAAACAAAAAGCCTATATCTTAGTTTTACCTTAGGTGGTTTGAACTTGATATTTAAGAATAAAAATAAGCTTCTTTGGTTTTTGTTAAGCTAATTCTACACTTATTTTTGAGTTTTTTTAAAAGGACTAAAAGAAATTAGACTACTCAAAACTCATATTAAAAGAAGTTAGAGCTAAACTTAACCTACTGAAGCTATATTCGGCTAAGCATAGTGCTACTTCAACTAGTTAGCTACCCATTTTTTATCTCAGTTACTAAATGCACTTTGTCTTTTTTAGATTTTTGGAACTTGGTCATTTACTTAGTTTGAGCTTAACTTCCAAATTAGAGCATAAAGAAAGAAGGCTATTTGAACACATGTTAAAAACAACTTAGTAGATGTATTTAACCATTTTTTTGCGAATATACTACTAGTTAAATTCTTTAACTTACTTGTTGTAAGGTCCGAAAATATAGTAGAATGGAGTATAATACGATACTCATTTAATTGATATCTTTTGCGAATTATAATTTTGTACAATTCCAAATAAATCTAAACTAAATGAAATAACTATTCGAAAAATATATCATTTTAATGATATAATCCTTGATGATTCTACTTTTTAACACAAATGTTAGATACAAAAAAATTCTAAAACTAAATAATAATAAAATTGAGCAATAACAACATAACTTTAATGGCGCTCTCATGCCTTTTAATGAAGCTGGCACATGTTCGTGTTTTTGTAGTCAAGAATTTAAACAAATACAAGTTATATATTTTTCCTTTAAATTAAGGCTTTTGATAGATAAACTACGATTCTAATTGTAATATTTGTAAAACAATTCGTGTCTCTGATGACACACCTTGCAATACATGCCCTTGTAGAGTGATCACACGGAGTCAAGTGCACATTGGATGGGCGTACATGGATTCATGCCTAACCTTTTTTCGTCTATGTTCTCCATTTTCTCATGTACTCCATCCCATAAATAAAAGTCTATTTCACTCTATGAATTATATTAATAATCAATAAAGAATGAAAAAAAATTAAGTTTAAACACATCGAATTACAATAGTTTTCAACATATCCAAAAGTAAAAGGTTTGTCATAATGTTTCTTTTCTTTTAAAATTTCAATATTGTTTAATTCATCGCCAAAAGTTTTATTCGATCTGGTAACCTCGCCATTTTCTTGATCTAACTAATCACGAAGGAACAATCCTTACTGATATTTTTGACTTTTTAAAATTTTTAAACTTATTTTACGTGCAATTTCGATGTTTAGGAATATTTTCGAGGCAAATTTTTTGTATTAACAAGATATTTTGAAGATATTAATTCCTTGAATGCATTTTAGTGTCCTTAATAGCTTAAAAGAGTCATCCCTTCAATCCCTCTTTTTGGAGATTTTCTGAGTGTTTTAGTTATTTTGCCAAAATATTGTAGATTTTCTAGTGTTATTTTTAGATCAATCCAAAGAAACACTAATATTTAAGTTTACTTAATTTTGTCTCAAAGATACTCCTTCTTAATTTATTTTATTAGAGTATATTGAGATATTGCAAGTTATATTCTTGATTAAGTTATTTACATATCCTCCTTTAAAGTCATTGAACTAAAAGTTGTGATTGTGCTATAAAAATTAAACATCTTAAGGTAAAACAAGATCTCAACTTTTTGTGTTCTCTAACCTAGTCCTTTACTTATTTTGAGCTTAACTTCTACATAAGAACTTAATAAAACTAGACTATTGCATTGGTTTTTAGGTAAGTTTAGGTACATATTCTAGGGCTATAGGTGTCTACATAAAGTCAATGAACATAAATATGGGAAAAACCTATTCCTTTACTTTTTTTAAGCTTATAGAAACTTAAAGAAACAAGACTTTTGGTTTTAAGTAGGTGTAGGGTATATATTCTAAGGTTATGGGTGTTTACCTATATTTTATGAAAACAAATAAGAGGAAGTATATAGGTGACCATTACATATACCAATACGTCACATGACAAAAATTTTATTTCCTTTAAATAATAAAGCTATAATACAAAAATATTCAAAACTAAATTACTCATAATAAAAGACTGTTATCCAAAAGATTTGGTGAAGTCCTAAATATTTATTAAAATACATTTACTTTAACTATCAAAAGATAATTGTAAAACTCAACTTTGCATTGATATTTAGTTTTCATAAAAAACTCTCCCACCCAAATATTATAAGTGATCGAGGTTTTGGCTTGTTCTATACTTTTGTTATTCAATTTGATTTTGGAAAAAAGATATTATTCCGCCCAAAATTTTAAAATTGACGAACCTCGATTGGTCGGTTTTTTAAAAACTTATAAGCAATAAGTATTTGGTCATTAAAGATGCCTATGTGTAATAGATGTGCAAGTTGTGTATTATTAGCATCCATTTATGTGGTCGTTATAAGTTGGTCAGTAATATGCGGTTGATTTTAACAACCTACGTCATTATGACTTAATCATTACATATTATAACGACAGATAATGTTAAATAGTGTTTTTCAGATATACCTGTTTGCATTGTAGTTGAATTTAGTCCTTGACCAAAAAGGGAGCCCAAAAAGTCATTTCCGACTATGTTCAGTCGATTTTAATCAAGAAAAACCTTACCAACTATTTGGTCGATAAAATCGCTGGCTTATGTCAATTTTAGTAACATTTGGTCGGTCAATAATGACATGTTTTCTTATAGTGAGTACCACCAATTAGGCTTGTCAATGCGTCGGATTTGGATCGAATTTGACTAAATCCATATCCATATCCATTTAAATTTGTTGGATCGGATTTGGATCGGATCGCTTTCGGATTTTTAAGAACATAATCCATATCAAAATCCATTAGGATCTCGGATTATCGGATCGACTCTAGATTATTTAAGTTTTTTGTCATGAGTAATATTAATTTAATACGATTTAATAATTATAAAAATTTAAATAAAAAAAGCTATTTTTATAATCAGAGATATTGTGGAAAAAAATGAAAATATGTGAAAAGAGTCTAGTTCAAAATAATTATGAAATAAATAAATAAAAATAAAATAATTTAATTGGATAAATATCTGAAAATAATTATATGTGTCAATTTTAAAAATTAAAATAAAAAAATTGTGAATAAAATATTATGTATGAAAATAATTTCCGACTCACATGATACTCATTAAAATATGATGACACCTGGTGTGTACAACAAATTTTAATATGATGATATAACAGTTAAATTAATTATAAAATTAATATAATTCATATTGATTCATACAAAATTAATTATATTGAATTATTATAGTTAATATATATGTACAAATTTAATATAATTAACATTGATAAATATAAAATTAATTATATTTATTTATTATAGTATATACATATTAATATATTATATATATTAATATAGTATATATATATACATATATATTTATAATTATATAAGTTTAGTATTTCGGATCGAGTATTTATTGGATCAGATGAGTGAAAATTCATATTCGCTTCTTAATGGATCAGATCTTTATCATATCAGAGTATTATCGTATTGGTTTTCTTTTTATACAATCCATATCTATCTATTAAGGCTCGGGTTAGACCCCATGGGACCTCCGCTCCATTGTGAAGCCTATTACCAATTTTTTACTTAGCCAATTATCATGCTCTATTTCACATACATTTTTTTTATAATCTAGCTATTTTTTTAACAAATATAATGTTGACTGTTTGTGTGGTCTCATTCACAGAGTATTAGGGATGAACTAAATCTTCACATCTTTTTTTCGCGGTGAAAAATTATATTGTAAAAAGAAATTTAAAATATGATTTATAAAACTATGTTTACGGTGCAGATAAACATATATGTGTTCAAAATTAAAAATTAAAGTTGGCTACTTTTTTATCTTATTTGTCATCCCTATAAATACAAGCCTACTTTCTTCCCGAATCCTTTAGCAAACGTTCTTTCTTGTATGAATTCCGATAACAACTAATAAAGAATGAATAAATTATAATCTAAACATGAATTATTAGAAAAGTATTATCATATATCCAAAAATAAGAACTTTATTATATTAATTCTTTTGTACTAGATATTCGATTTATTTTGCTGTAAAAGTTTTTAATATAAAACTCTTCAGTCAGAAAAAATTCAAAAAATATTATAAAACTATACTTATATAAAACGAACAACTATTAATATCTTGGTTGTCGTCTCCCAATAACGGGCCATCTTGCTTCCCAAAATTATTTATCCTAACCGGTCAATTATATTTTATTTATTTTGATTAGAAAACTATGTAAAAAAATTTAAATAATGCAAAATTTCTAGTTTAAACATAGCTTATTCCAATGTTATAATATTGAATATAGTCCGAAAAAGTTTCCTAAAAGTAAAAAGTCTCTAGTTGTGCTTCTTTTATTTCAAAAATTTCTGCTTTTGATTATTAGGTAAACAAAAAAAATCAAATTTATTTGGTGTCTAAACATTTTTCTGATTGAACTTAATTTACTTTCAGTTTGAAGATTTTTGTGCTAAATTTTCAAGCATGTGTGCCACTTGAGAAATACATACCTTTCAAATTATTCATCATTTTTAAAGCATTTTTGAAATTTGGTTTTCAAAATTTTAAAAAATACCCACATTTTATCAACATCTATTAATAGGCTTGTCTAGGCCTAGTTTTTGAAATGTTTTACTCCTTGGACCCCTTCCTAGTTATTTTTAGGGGACTATTTTAATATGTTTTTGATTTGGATTCTAGATACTCGTATCCCTGCAATTAGCTATCTTTTTTAGGTGCTTTGTAAAGTCTAGGGTCATAAATTAGGTATTTTGCTTAAACATTGTATATTTTATGTTGTTATCTGTTATTTTTACATCTATCCAGTTAAACACTTATATGTAAATTTACTTACTTTTATATAAAAGATACACTTTTTTTCCATTTATCTGTGTAGTGTATATTGAGATATTGCAATTATTTTTTGATAAAGATACTTGCATATCGTTATTTTAAGTCCTTGAACTCAAAATTGTACAACTCGAAGTCTAAGCAAATAAAATAGAACAAATATTCGACAAATAAATTCTATTATTAATATAATCCTCGAGTATACTACACTTTAAAACCAATACAATTTCTTATGCTAAATAACTATACAAATGAGCAATAACCATTTTCCTTTAATGAAGCTCTCATGCGTTCATGTTTTTGTAGTAAAGAAGATAAACCAATAGAGGTGATCTATTTAGCTTTTAAGTTGACCCCTTTGATAGGTTAATTATGTAGCTAATTGAGAATTTTGTAAATTAATTCTTGTCTCTCATGCATAGCTTGGGTTGCATGCACTTGTAGAGTGATCACATATTGAGAAAAGTGCACCTCTAACTAATATAATGTATTAAAATTACATAATATAAATTCTTAATTTTTCTTACCACTAATAGACAAAATTCCTAATTAACCACACAACATATAACTCAATAAATTTAAAAAATTCTTACTTGGTACACTAAAATAAAAAGAAATATGTTAATCGGTGATTTCTGATGATGCATTGAAGAAGTCTACAGCAAATCAGATTGTTAGTTAGTTAGATAAGTATTAGAGTTTTGTTTAAATGTTAACTTAGTTAACTAGATAACCTTTGACTTATCTTTTCAAAACAAACTCTATCTTAGATAAACCTAACCTATTTCAAATTCCTTATCTCTCTCAGGTTTATCTCGTTCAAGAAACAAAACTAACGGATTACTTGTTTTACTCATTCTAATATTTCAAACCTAATCTTATCTTTTATTATATTCAAAAGAGTTTGAAATATAATCTATTCGTTACATGTTTTCTATATATACTTGACTTGATGTTTTCAGAAATACAACTCTCTGCACTTTCCATCTTATATCTTTCTGAGAAAAACATCCTCTTAATTACATTCATTGATTATCCAGTTAATTAAGAGTTTATAGTCGAGTTGTAATCTTACACATTATTATCTTTGTATTTAAAAGAAAGGTGTATTGTATCACTTGTCCCGGGTTGTGGGAATATTGATTACAAGATCAAGGCCAAGTAGCTGTGTGCTAGGTAGCTATGTGCTAGGGAAAGGGTTCTGTCATTCAAGGCCAAGATTGTAATCAAGAAAGTTTGTAAGTACTTTATTTAAGTGGATATAATACATTCTCTATGCTAGTTGGCATGGGGACTTGGATGTAGGCCATAGATTAGGTATAGGGGCCGAACCAAGTGAAAAGATTTGGTGTTCTTGCATTAACATATTTCCAGCATTGCATGTTTATATTTCTACAATTTACATTCTGCTAAATATATTGTATCTGTCTCATTTAGATACAGCCTGTCTCATTTGCTAAGATAAAAGAGACTGTCTCATTCGTGAACAGTTGCACTTTAACTAATTCTGTTGAGCCTTCGAATTTCATTTGGTATCAGAGCAGGTGCATTTAATTCTCTTTTTAGTGTTTATTTTGCTAGCGATCCATGGCTCAACCAGATAGGTATTCAAACAATTATCCGCCATTGCTTCATGGTGCTGAAAACTACAATGACTGGAAGTTTCGGATGAAAATCTTTCTTTAGCGTGATGCTTTCGAATGGGATGATGTAGAAAATGGTTTTACCATTCCCATGAAAGAAGGGAAGCCAAAATCTCTCAAGGATCTTTTTCCTGAAGAAGTGAATGCAATGAACTCCAATGTTAAAGCTATGAATTCTCTTCTCAATGGCATGGTAGCTACAGAATTAAGAAAAGTATCAGCATGTACTACTGCCAAGCAGATCTGGGATATGATCAAAGTCAGCCACGAAGGCACGTCTAAGGTTCGTGAAGTAAAATTAAGTATGCTAATGAGTGACTATGAAGGTTTCAGGTTGGAAAGAGATGAAAGCGTTCGAGATGCTCAAGGGAGGTTTCTGACATTAGTGAACTCTATCTCACTTCTGGAAAGGATCATTCCTCAATCTGAGATCAATAGGAAAATCCTCAGAGCAATGCCAAAGAAATTTGCTCCAAAGGTTACAATTCTACAGGATTCGACACTACTTTCGACTATGGATACTCTAACATTGTTCAGTGAATTGGAAGAATTCGAGAACCAACTACGTAGATATGATGAAGAAGATGAAGCCCCCAGGAAAAAGA
Organism: Apium graveolens; assembly: GCF_009905375.1. Lineage (NCBI taxonomy): Eukaryota > Viridiplantae > Streptophyta > Magnoliopsida > Apiales > Apiaceae > Apium > Apium graveolens. The sequence continues at coordinate 288,179,010 of NC_133650.1, forward strand.
CTCTGGCTCTTAATGCAGATGCAGGTGATTCTTCTGAAGATTCTGATGAGGAGATTGCACTTCTCACTAAGAAGTTCCATAAATTTCTGGCCAAAAAGAACGCATCTAAATGACCCATGAAGTCTTCATTTCCAAAGAAAGAATTCAGACCTAGTTCAAGTAAGGAAGGCAAAAATAATCAAAACAAGGATGCATGCTTTGAGTGTGGAAAGAAAGGTCACTTCAAGAAAGATTGCTAGAAGCTCAAAGCCAAAAAGAAGGCCTTACTCACATGGAGTGATGATGATTCTGAAGTGGAAATTGACTCAGACGATGAATTAGCTCAACTATGCTTTACTGGACTTGAATCTGACTCTAGTGACAATGATGAGGTACATACTGTTCAAATTAATAAAAATTCATATATATCTCAGGATGTACTAACCTTGCAGGCTCAAAATAGAAAGCTAAGAGAAAAGAATGCTTATCTTAAACAAGCATTGAGTGAGGTTCTTAATGAGGTTGATGATTCCATCAAAGATGAATCCTTAATAGAAGAAAACAAGCTACTATCTGAGAAGGTCTCTAAGCTGAAAGAAGAAGTCAACTACCTCAAAAATGAGATCGAGATGAAAGATGCATGTCTTGATGCATTAAAGAAGGAAACTTTTTCTGCTGAAGCAAATGCATCTTCTGATTTTATAGTTCCTGAACTCAAGCAAAAGGTTGCCCAGCTGGAAACTGATCTAGCCAAATGTTTTCATGGAGAAGGAACCTTGAATGCTTTACTTGCCCAACAGAAATCTTCTCTTGACAAAGAATGTTTGGGGTATGGATCAGCCAACAAGAAGAAGGTTTTTCAAAGTGGCTACAAAAGAACTCCTATGAAATACAAGATGCCTTATGGAAAATGTCAAGACTGTGGCAAATCTGGTCACACTAATTCTGCATCTCAGTTATGTGGTATTAAGGGCCACGATACTAACTCAGCAACTAGATCTGAATATGTGCATAAATCTGTTAAAATTGTTCAAATGTGGATTAAGAAATATGACAGGCATTTGTATAAGATTTATGATACTAACGTTCAAGGACCCAAAGTCACGTGGGTACCTAAGAGATAAAGGATCTTTTGCAGGTCTGTTTTAAAGTCCATGTTCCTCGAAACAAGTGGATTATTGATAGCGGTTGCTCTCGTCACATGACTGGAGATAAATCAAAGTTTCTCTCATTAATCGCTAAAGAGGGAGGCTTAGTTACTCTTGGATATTCCACTACCATACGTATTGTAGGTAAAGGTACCATAGGTAACGACAAGTTTGCTATTAATAATGTTCGTCTAGTTGATGGTCTAAAGTATAATCTTATTAGTGTAAGTCAGTTAACTGATGCTGGTCATAGTGTTAAGTTCGATAAAGATGTATGTTATATTGGTAATAAAGCTAACGAGTTTGCTTTAGTAGCCAAAAGAAAGGGAAACATCTTTGTGTTAGATTTTGATGAGCAGCAAGAAAAAATCTGCCTAGCAACTGTTCAAGAACAACAGAATCTGTGGCATAGGCGTCTTGGCACTACTAGAAATATGGGATCAGACACCGGATTAGAACCGATGTTAAAAAAAATCTGAACCGATATCTTCGCGTGTGATGTTAAATGTCATCAGCCTTTAACATCGGTTAACAGCCGATGTCTATTACAGTGCTATACATCGGTTTTAAGATTAAATGTGATGTCTTTGGAATAAATTTCAGCTTATATTACACTATTTTTAGGTGAACATGAGTATATTATGAGGTATTTATCCATTAAAACGAGAAATCTACAAGCTCTAAAAGTCATTTATTAAAATTATTTTGAACAAACCGATGTGAAATGCTAGATCAGACATCGGTTAGATTAGTTGCCCGATGTGAAATGTTTGATCAGACATCGGTTATATTAGCCCCCCGATGTGAAATGATGGATAAGACACGGGTGTTCTTCACGAAACCGATGTTAAATCTTTTTGTTTAACATCAGCCAATTTCTCTAACCGTTGTTATTTGACTTAATATACATTGAGTTTCTTTTCGGAACCGATGTCAAATGACTATTTCACATCATTTTTTTAGTTCTTTTTCGTTTAATATTATTTTACCTGATGTCTTTTGTATATTTTTTATATCGATTTACATTAATCATTATGATGTTAATTATCCTGGTACTATTTACAGCCACAGGGAACCAATTGCATCTACAACCAAAAAAACCAAACAATGCTAACATCCCAACAAAATACATCCAAAAACATCCAACAGAAACATAAATATAAATTGATAGAAAATTTCTTAACATTCACTACAACAAACTCAATTCGTACATATATTCAATTCTAAAATAAACATCCCAACCAAAAATAATAAAACCCAAATTCCCTAGTTATTACATCCGACATTATAAACATCTCTAATGCTTGAAAGTACCACTAACTACATCATGATGTTGTGCAATTGCCAAAGTATCAGCCAAAACTGTGAGTTGTAGGCAGCCTGCTTGACTTCTTCCCTTAAAATGTTATAACAATGAGTATGTGTGTGTATAGATCTGTTGGCTTCTAATCCAACCTGTGACAGTAAGAGTGGCGGTCACAGCAGATTTGTTTTATTAATTTTCATAAAAGATAGATTAAGAAGAATTATAATTACCTCTAATCGAATGCATAAGGATCAGCTGCATATGGATTTAGAGATCCTTCTGAGAACATATCACCTATAAGAAACAGTGAACAAATCAACAGGGAACAAATCTTGCTAGAATGTCCAAACATACAGCTTTTGTTTGGAGGAAATGCTGAAGATAACCAATCAGAACTGTATAGCGTTTAATACTACAAAACTAACATAGTACATTTTATAATTTGCATCTCCGAAGTTCAAGGATGATACTGCCTCCAAGACGAATCCTCCAACTTGAGAAGTAATTGGCTGTCTAAGAGACTTTAGTAACTTATCAACTACCAAGAAGAATACACATGTCCATAAACCACAGTCATAACTTTTGTTACAGTAATTCAGTTCTTGGCTAATAACTTTTTTTGCTAGTCAATGAATTTTAATTTGGCAACTGTCTCTCCTTTAACAGGTGACGTTCCTGTAGTCTAATTCCAGAAAAGCAACAGAAAACATTACTGATATTGTCATTTAAGAAGAGAATTTTTATAGTCATGCATTGTCAAAATTATGGTTTGTTAAGTGTATGAAGGATATCAGAGAATAAATTTATTACTAACCCAAACTATAAGTATTTATGATTTGTAAATGTTTACAAAATAGTCTAACCTTAGGAGTAAGTTGGGCATCCAGCATATCAAAAAAAGTCCCTTCCCTAGCACTGCTAGAGTATGTCAGGGAAACACTGCATCGAAGCCCAAAAAATTCAGCTACATGGAGTCTCTACACAAAGAAAACGCAACTAAGAAATCCAGAAAACTAAAAAACAAATAATTAACTACTTTATGCATGCTAGTAAAGAGAAAGAGAGAACCTTGGAGAAGCATTGAGTAGGGTAAAAACAAAAGTTATGACTGTGGTTTGTGGACATGTGTATTCTAAATTTGTAATTTAAGAAGGGTGCACTTCCAACAACATATGCACAAAAAGAGTGAAGTGCGAGAAAATTACCTGACTCATACCAGGCAAGATAACATCTGCAAGTTCATCATTGATTGATAGAGGCAGTGCCGGCATCCGGCTCATTACCTGTAAGAAAAACACTATATAGTCAGATTTGTCTATAAATTGATTACTTCTGTATCATAATACAGTTTTCTCTATCAAAAAAATAGTGTAGGTATATATAATTCATATGTAATACATAAAATACAAGTATTGTATAACTCCAATTAGAAAGAAAAAAAGGCCACTTGTTGTTCGCTTGCCTTCCATCTAAATGTAATTTTTATAATTTCCATCTAAATGTAAATCCCTATCAGAGTGATTTAATCCTTATACTTTACATCTAAATGTAATCCTCATTGAAGTCACTTCAACTACATACACTATCTAAAAGTAGTGTGATCATAATTCAACATGCGCAGTCAGTCAAGTAGGGATCGAGGCATCATGTCCATGTAGATTGCACAAACTCCTTCAGATCAACATGGGTTGATTGACTTGAGCGTAATAAGGATGAGTGACCCTGATCTTTCATATCTTGCGCTTGAAATTGATTTGATAAAGCTTAGATTAAACTTGAATTCTGAGAAAATCTGCACAACTCATTTCATTTCACGTGCTTCATATATGTACATGTAATGTAAAATTAAAAATATATCAGGTGAATTGCTCTTAAATTTGGTTACGTACCTCGATGCAAAGGCAAAGCTTACGGGATTTGCTTTCACTGCACCGACCACTACAGGGCACATAACCAGCACATCATACATCCCTATTACAAATAGGAAGCACCTTATTTACCTACAAGATGGTCTAAAACCTTATCTTTAAAAGAAAAAAGAGTCATCCAATTAAATTGAGATGTCATTATAAAACGCATGCTTGCGAAGTGAGTACAATATGGGTCTCTGACACATATGAAACCCAACACATTTAATTGGAATATATATACATTCACAAAAATACCTGGCATGCTGTAAAAAATATTGCATAATTAATTATAATTTGTGGTTTAATCAAATAAATGAACATAAATGTGTGTGTGCTTACGAACGTGTATCTTTTTAAGCTGAGCCAAACACCTAATGAGGAAGCTCGTGCCAAGTTATTGCAAGACTTCTTTCTTTAATGTCTTAGTATGAGCATCACATCGCATATAAAATGCGGAATATTAGTGCTTATCGTAAGTTGACTTTAAAAAATTAAAAAAAATCAAATTATTGTTTTGCTCACCTGGGAAACAGAGAATCTGAGAAAGATCCTAATATAAAGCATCATTTCCATATCATTTTACTTTGACAGAATTGGAATGTTAAAGCAGCATTAGATAGTTCTGCCTCCAGCAAAGATTAAATATCTGATCAACTTTGTGCAATTATCAACCGCCTTTAAGTATCTTTACAAATCGATATTTTTACATTAAATCTAATTTAACACATCTATATAGTACATGGGTTAAACATAATCAGATAGAAAACATTAAGAATATCTACATGGATTTGAGAATATCACATAATTAAATACACATTCTTCCAAAAATAGAGCAAAAATGTAAAAAAAATAGGACAATCCATAATAAAGAAACCACATTAAATGCAAACACAAACAAGCACAAAAGAAACCCCCAAAGAATAGAACATAAAACCCCATAAAATATTTCTTATACACATGCAAAAAAGAAAAGATATAAATAGGATATACTGTTTCTTACATACGTTTCTTACTAGTTAAATCGTAAAAAAAGAGGGATATAGAAGAATATCTTACAGAAAGTTCCAAAGCTCCAAAAGTGAATCTCCTGATGCTCCAAAACCTCAAAGTTCCAGAGCTCCTTTCAAGCCCCAAAGCTTCTACTAAACTATATCTTACTAGTTTGAAGTTCAATTTGAAGCTCCAGAGCTTGAATTTGAATTGGGGCTTAAACTACGGTTTATACTAAAGGAGAGAAAGAGATGATATATGAGTGAGAGTTTTAAGAGAGAAAGAGGGGACACATGAGTGATGAGAGAGAGATAGGTGGCGAGAGAGACGAGAAAGAGGCGGTCAGAGAGATGAGAAAGAGGCGGCGAGAGAGATGAGGGTCACCGCAGAGAGAGGGGGGAGGGTGAAATATATTTTAGAAAAGGGGGGAATAAGGATAAAGTGAATAATTTGTTAAAATTGAAGGGGGGGAAATGTACTGAAATCGTGGGGGGAAAAGACAATAATTTTTATTTTTTTTTAAATGACCATAGACAACGGTTCACAAAATCAGCCGATGTCAAAGTTAAAAGCATATATTTAGCCTTTTTAATTTCTGAACATAGACAACGCCTACTATGTGAAACCGATGTCAGTATTCATATTCAACATCGTTTTTTTCTAAACTGATTTTAAACAGGATTTTAACATCGGGTGCATTACACGCCGATGTCTCAGCACCGATGTCGTAGCTACTATTTTTAGTAGTGTGGTCATGTTCATATGGATCTACTTCGAAAGATATCCTCACATGAGTTAGTTCGAGGTTTACCAAAACTGAAATATAAGAAGAAAGAGCCATGTTCAGCTTGCCAGCTTGGAAAACAGGTGAAAACTTCCTTTACTACGAAGAATAAAGTATCAACTTCTGTTCCTTTGCAGTTGTTACATCTAGATCTTTTTGGTCCAGAAAGATATGTAAGTTTTGGAGGTAAGAATTATGCTTTTGTTATAGTAGATGATTACTCTCGTTTTACTTGGGTGTTATTCTTGCGTACTAAAGATGAAGCTTTTAGTGAATTCAAAGATCTTATTACTAACCTTGAGACTAAGTATTCTTTAAAGCTCAAGACTATTCATAGTGATCATGGAGGAGAATTCGAGAAAGATTTCGTGACTTTCTCCAAATTTAGAGGCATTACTCATGACTTCTCTGCCCCTCGTACACCTCAATAAAACGGAGTTGTTGAACGCAAAAACAGAACTCTACAGGAAACTGCTCGTACTCTTCTTCATGAAAGTAATCTGCCACGTAAATTCTGGGCAGAAACGGTAAACACTTCCTGTTATGTGTTAAATAGAGTGCTTATTCGTCCTATTTTGCTTAAAACTCCTTATGAATTGCTTATGAATAAAACGCCTAACATCAGTTATTTTCGAGTATTTGGTTCAAAATGTTTTATCTTAGATACACATAACACTCGAGGAAAATTTGATGCTAAGTCTACGGAAGGAATTTTCTTGGGATATTCCACTACAAGCAAGGCCTATAGAGTTTATAATTCTATCAAGCTCAAAGTTGAAGAATCTATCAACATTGCATTTAATGAATCTGCCTTGAAGATATCTCAAATTGAAGAAGATGTTGCGGATCTATCATCTCATTCCCAAATGAGACAGTCTCATTCTGAAAAGAGTCAGTCTCATTTTGACAAATCAAGCAGTCAAGACTCTCCAGGTCCATCCCAGTCTTCTGATAATTCTTCAGGATCTACTCAAGCTTCAGATGAATCTTCTGGCTCTCCAAAGACTCCCGATAGTGTTTCAAATGTGAATTCTGTTACTCCTCTGGATAAATCTTCACAAGCGGAAATGAGGCAGTCTCTTTTGAATGAGACAACTCCTATTCATTTCCAGGCAGATAATTCTAATGAGGAAGAAATGAGTAATATTCAACTTCCTAAGTCTTCTAGGACTGTGAAGAATCATCCACCAGATAATCTTCTTACTGATTTAGATCAAGGGATTTCTACGCGAAGCAGGCTTCATAACTTATGTGCATTCTATGCCTTTGTTGCTGAATTTGAACCGAAAAATGCTCAAGAAGCTGTTGCAAATGAATGTTGGTCGGTTACCATGCAAGAAGAATTGAACCAGTTCGAACGTTGTCAAGTCTGGGAACTTGTCTCTCCTCCTTCTAAGGCAAAAGTCATCAGTACTCGTTGGGTTTTCAAGAACAAGAAGGGTGAAGATGGTAACATTATTCGGAATAAAGCTCGTTTAGTGGCTCAGGGATACAACCAACAGGAAGGAATTGATTTCGACGAGACATATGCCCCTGTAGCTCGTCTCGAAGCTATTCGGATTCTAATGGCATTTGCAGCTCACAAAGGATTCAAGCTTTACCAAATGGATGTTAAAAGCGCATTTTTAAATGGTCATCTTAAGGAAGAAGTGTATTTGAAGCAGCCTCTAGGTTTCATTCATGAAAAATATCCACACTATGTCTACAAGCTCAAAAAGTCTGTCTATGGATTGAGACAGTCCCCTCGATGTTGGTATGAGCGTCTCAGTCAGTTTTTGCTAAAGAATGGTTTCACTCGTGGTACACTCGATCCAACTCTTTTTATTTTTCATAAACGTAATCATTTTATATTAGTACAAGTTTTTGTAGATGATATTGTGTTTGGATCAACTGATGAATCTTTGTGTAAGTGGTTTTCTAACTGCATGCATAAAGAATTTGATATGAGTTTAATGGGTGAATTGCAATATTTTCTAGGCTTGCAAATTAACCAATCTGCTGCAGGTATTTTTATACATCAAAGTAAGTATGTGAATGATTTGCTTAAGAGATTTGCATTAGAAAATATTTTTGCTAAAGCTACTCCGATGAGTACATCTGTCAAGCTCACTAAAGATGAACAAGGTACACCTGTAGACATTACTAAATATCGAGGTATGATCGGCTCGTTATTATATTTAACTGCTTCTCGTCCTGATATTATGTATAGTGTTTGTCTTTGTGCTCGTTTTCAATCTCAACCGAAAGAATCTCATCTGAATGCAGTTAAGCGGATTTTCAAGTATCTTAAGGGAACTAAAGATCTTGGAATATTTTATCCTAGTTCTACTTCTTTTAACTTAATTGGTTTTTCAGATGCTGACTATGCAGGGTCACAAGTTGATAGAAAAAGTACAAGTGGTGCGTGTGAATATTTAGGTGATTGTTTGGTTGCATGGCATAGTAAAAAGCAAACATCTGTAGCTCTTTCTACTGCTGAAAGAGAATATATTGCAGCTGGCAGTTGCTGTGCTCAAATTTTATGGATGCAACAAACATTGCAGGATTTTGGTATTTCTTATACAAATATTCCAATTTATTGTGATAATACCTCCGCTATTAATATTTCTAAAAATCCTGTTATGCATTCTCGTACTAAGCACATTGATGTTCGTCACCATTTTCTGCGAGATAATGTTTCAAAAGGTAATATTGAGTTAATTTATATCTCAACTGATAAGCAAAGAGAAGATATTTTCACCAAACCTTTAGGTGAAGATCATTTTTGCCTTATGAGACGTGAACTTGGTATGTGCACTATCTCTCATTGATTCATTTATACATCCCTGCATGCATACTATTTAGCTTATTTGTGTCAATTATTTGCATAATTCATCTTTGTGACTGAAATTGTATAATCGAGTGTTTAATTCATTGATTAATTTAATGCTGATTTATCTATGGAATTTATTGATGAATTTTTGTGAATTAATTGCCGTGTTTGGTTTATTTAGTTTGCGTGTTTCTGTCTTAGTTATATATTTAATATGTAATTATTTGATGGGACTCTTGAACTTTGGAACTGAACAGAGTTGCATGCATTTTCCTTCAAGTCTTTCGAGATACACTCCACCTTTCTACTCCATCTGTTTGAACTTTGATTTGACTACTCCATCTGTTTCTTCTCAATCTCTGTGTGTCTCCTCATTTTTCGAGATACACTTCACCTTTCTACTTCTATCTCACTTCTAACTCTTCATATTCTTCTCTTGTTCTATTTAATCTCAACTTCTTTTTCTTTTCCTCTTTTCAAACGTTTCTCTTCTTCTTCAACAATGTCGACTCCTCATACTCGATCCAAATCTAAACCCACTAAAACCCCTAACCCATCATCTTCTTCTCATAAACGCCAAAGAACTAATCCCGATACCTCTACTCCAATGTCACCCGAAAAATCTTCTCAGCCTAAAATCGTGTCAAAACCCATTCTTAAAGAACATATTTGTGATCTTGCTCTGCTTCAGCGAGTTGGTGTACTTTATTTATTCTCCGCTCTCGGTTGTGAACCTCTTTTATCCCCACCAGATGTTATTTACCCTTCTTTAGTCCGGGAATTTTATTCTAATTTCTCAATGATGAAGGAGGATATGGTTTATTCTGAGGTTCAAGGTGTTCCGATTGTGTTCAATGCTAATCCGTTGTCTCGAGTTTGTGGTATCTCGTGCTCCGGTGTCTGTCCATATACCACGCATGCAGTTTTCATGGAGTTTCCAGGATTACAGTATGAAGAACAACTGAAAGTGATTCTTGGTGAGAACTTTATCGGTAACTCTCTTAAGCCCATGGTACATGATCTTACTCCACTTGCTTTATTGCTTTTTAAATTGTTTCATACAAATCTTTTGCCTCGAAAGAGTGGTCGTGACCGTGTCACATATCAAGATGTTATTTTAATTTCGGTTTTCATGACTAAAACCCCTGTGATATTGCTTCTTTGATTATCAAATACACGAGTCATTGTGCGTCTCATGAGTCTATGAACTTGTCCTTTCCTGCTATGTTAACAAAGATCTTTAGACATTTTTCTATTGTTTCTGATGATGATAACACTGAGCCAGTGTCCACTATGTTTGATCTATCTGTCATGTCTGATAATAATATTGAGATTATTGAGTTTGGTGCTCTTATTTTTGGTGAGGGTCATAAATCGTTTGGTTTGTTTCCTTAGTCTCCTCACTATATGTCTGATCCTGATCAAGAGGACTCTGTTTTATTGAAATCGTTGTTGTCAAAAGTTTCTGAAAATAACAATCTCTTGGAGTCTCTTAAAACTCAGTTTGCTTCTATCGAGTCCTTGGCATCCCTGACTTCACAAGTCAGTATGATGCGTGCCTCCTATGAGATGTTTAATAAGTCTGTTACTGCTTCTCTTGAATCAATAAATGCTAAGTTGGAGATTTTACATGTCCATGATAAGAAGGTGAGTAGGGCTATAGATTTTGAGTTTGGTGCGCTTCATGAGGGGATGGTTACCACTGCCAAGGCTTGGGAGGAAGAATTTGTCAAGCTCTTCTATAAACTTGGTACAGAAACCAAGTACATATCTCAGCAGGTTTCTACTCGTAGCATGCCATGGCACCAGAAAAAGGACTGGCTTGGTGATATGACTCTGGCCGAGGTTACTTCTCCTTTGCCCCTGCCTGTAGTTCCTCCACCCGAAGCTTTTGGGATGACTCGTGCTGAATATCGTTCGTATATTTTGGAATGGCTTCGCAAGAGGGATGGAAAAGCTCCAGATTAAGGCAAGTTAGACAAGCTGTTCTCCGAGTATGGTGATCCTCCAGTTTACCACAACAAGGGAAAGAGAAAGACTCGAGATTCTGCTCCTGTCGATGTTGATGATTCTGACTAGTTTCTTTACCCGCCTTTTATGATGTTGAGGGGGAGAATTTTTTATGTGTTTGTTTAAGACGATTGCTTTATCTGGTTTGTGTTGTCTGTGTTGGTTAAGACTTGGTTTTTAATATTGCTTAGTTTGGATATTTGGATAGCACTGGTTTATGTGCTGGATTAAATATTTAAGGTTTTATAACTTTAAGTACTGTTGGGTGCTTGGTTTTTAATCTTGATTTTTTAATCTTATTTTCTGTCCCATTTATTTAAATGTCTCATTTGATTAGTCATATGTTTCATTTACGTATTCTCATGATTATCAACTGATTGTTGCATATATACACTGTTATTATCTAACATATTGCAACAGGAGATTAAAGTGTTTTTGATAGGGGGAGCATAACACTTCTTTACCCTTGGCATCATCATAAAAGGGGGAGAATGTTAATCCGTGATTTCTGTTGATGCATTGAAGAAGTCTACAGTAAATCAGATTGTTAGTTAGTTAGATAAGTATTAGAGTTTTGTTTAAATGTTAACTTAGTTAACTGGATAACCTTTGACTTATCTTTTCAAAACAAACTCCATCTTAGATAAACCTAACCTATTTCAAATTCCTTATCTCTCTCAGGTTTATCTCTTTCAAGAAACAAAACTAACGGATTACTTGTTTTACTCATTCTAATATTTCAAACCTAATCTTATCTTTTATTATATTCAAAAGAGTTTGAAATACAATCTATCCGTTACATGTTTTCTATATATACTTGACTTGATGTTTTTCAGAAATACAACTGATAGGAATAAATAAATTATGATTAAATACTGCAAGGTGTGGGCTGCTAGGCCCAATAAAAAGATATATGATACTCAGACCGGAAAGGTTAAGCCTGATGGACCAGATCAGGCCTGATGGAATAAAGAAAGCCCAAAAGCCCTGATTATTAATTAATTTCTTAATTAATTAATAAGGGAAGAATCAGCTATTGAGAAGAGTCCCAATAAGGATATAAATCCTTACAGATTAGCCTCAAGGGGACCTAAAAGGATAAGGAATCAGTTTCCTACTATCTAGGACTCCTAAGTCCATTCTAATTATGAGACTTGCCCACCAAGTCTCCTATATCAAGTCCAATTCAAGGACTCCCAATATCTATATAAGGGGCCTCACCCCACAGATCAAGAACTACATTTTTTGGCTTGATTCTCTAATTCACAGAGATACGTAGGCATCTCGTAAAGGCAGAATTAAGCTACGATACACGAGAGAAACTATTAAAGGCCTTGAGCTCCCGAATCTTAGTAATAAATACAGTGAATAATAACCTTAGTATTTTATCCATAACATTTGGCACCATCTGTGGGAAAGCACAACAACAACCATGGCGAGAACACGGAGAACCATTAGAGCTCTGGAGGAAGGAACACCATCAGGGACAACTCAGGTGATTTCGTCAACCGTGGAAATTCCTCCCCACTCAACTTATGCATCTGCTCAAGGGGAAGCTCAAACAGGGGCAACTCAACCTCCGCCACAAGGGGCAACTCCCCCGACTATTCAAGGTACGAATTCTCAAGTTCAACAAGTACATATACTTGTGACTTCTTGACCCGTCGGGTATGAATATTCAACTGTTGTTACTACTAACCCCCTTATGGGATGCCCCTTTACCCCGAGGTTGGAGGAAGTGGACATGCTGGGCGAAGCGAAGCACGAGGGCAATCACCCCCCTATATAAGAGGTTTGGCTCCTATCCCCGAGGATCGGGAATTTTCTGGTCCTTACACTGATGAGAGAGACTCCGAATCTTCAGATGATGAAGTGGCCCCAAGAAGGAGGCGTCCTGGCAAAGAGCCGATGGCTGATAGAAGGCAACACCCTCAGAGCACCCAAGGGGCGAATCCCCAAGAAGTGCAGGAGAGGATCAGGGCTCATGAGGCTGAGATCCAAAGGTTGAGGCGTGACTTGGAAGCTCACCAGGCCACCAGACCCCAGATACCTCCTAGGGGGAGAAATCCTCCTCCTATCATAGACCTGGATGGTCCGGTACGAAGAAGGGCTGTTGTCCCAAGAACTGATCCAAGCAATCTCCTTCCCCTTGGAGATCCTGATGATCCAACTCCACCCTTCACAGAAGAGATAATGAATGCCCATATCTCAAGGAAGTTCAAGATGCCCACTATCAAAGCCTATGATGGCACGGGGGACCCCGCTAATCATGTTAGGACATTCTCTAATGCACTGCTGCTGCAACCCGTGAATGATGCTATAAAGTGTCGGGCATTCCCTCAAACCCTGTCGGGTATGGCTCAAAGATGGTACAGCCGCTTGCCCCCAAACTCTATTGGATCGTTCAGAGAGTTAAGCCAGGCTTTTATTAAGCAGTTCATTAGTGGGAGAGTCCATGAGAAAAGTTCAGCATCTCTTATGAGTATTGTGCAGGGAGCTAAGGAGTCTTTGAGAGATTACCTGAATCGTTTTACAAAGGAGGCTTTAAAAGTCCCAGACCTTGATGATAAGGTAGTTATGATAGCACTGCAACAAGGAACTAGGGATGAGTTTTTCAAGATGTCCTTGGCCAAACGTCCCCCTGAAAGCATGTTGCAGCTCCAAGAGAGGGCAGGGAAATATATCAAGGTTGAAGAAAGCATGAGGAAGACCGTAGTAAGTAATGATCCCACTGGAGGCAAGAAGCGAAAAACTGATTTGGAGTATATCGCTAAGGACAAGTATCCTAGAACCGAACAAAATCCTGATTCAACCCCCAAGAAGGGAGGACCTGGGCAAAAGTTCACTGAATACGCTAAGCTAAATGCTCCTAGAAGCCAGATTTTGATGGAGATTGAGAAAGACAGAGATATTCGCTGGCCTAAGCCCTTGAAGGCTGATCCCGCCAAGCTAGATAAGAGCAAGTATTGCAGGTTTCACAAAGATGTTGGCCATGACACCGATGAGTGTAGGCAATTGAAAGATGAAATTGAGTTTTTGATTCGAAAAGGAAGATTGAACAAGTATACTGGAGATGGAGGGGACAGGAATAATAGTGGAAGAAAGAACTTTGAAGATCGTAGGAGGGACCAAGACGATCAGGGGCGGAATCCCCAACCTAGAGGGCCAGTTATAAATGCAATTTTTGGAGGGCCGCGACCTCGAGGACCTGTGATAAACACGATCTTTGGAGGTCCAACTGCTGCTGGATTGTCCAAAAATTCCAGAAAGACATATACTAGAGAGGTTATGCATATTGTTGGAGAAGCCCCGAAAAGGGCCAGGACAGAAGTAACATTGGCTTTTGATGATTCTGACCTAGAGGGTGTCAAGTTTCCTCATGACGACCCATTGGTCATAACACCAATAATAGGAAATAGCCCGGTTAAGAGGGTCCTTGTGGATAATGGTGCTTCTGTGGATATCTTGCTCCACGACGCCTTTCTAAGGATGGGGTATAACGACTCCCAGTTGACACCAACCGACATGCCGATATATGGATTTGCTGGAGTAGAATGTCCTGTAGAAGGGATAATCAAATTGCCAACAACCATAGGTACGGAACCAAGGAAAGCAACGCAGATGTTGGATTTCGTGGTGGTGAAGGCTAGTTCAACTTATAATGCTATCATGGGGAGAACTGGGATACATGCCTTCAAGGCAGTCCCCTCTTCCTACCATTCAGTTATGAAGTTTCCCACCCGAAACGGAATTGGAGAAGAGAGAGGAGATCAAAGAATGGCTAGAAGTTGTTATGTGGCCTCTCTGAGGGCGGATGGAGCCGGGGGGCAGGTTCTTCCTATTGAAGATATGGATGTACGAGAAAATGATGAGAAGAGAGGAAAGCCTGCAGAAGACTTGGTTTCTATTCCTTTAGACCCCGAGAAGTCTGAAAGGATGACTTTCGTTGGAGCCACATTAAAGGAGCCCCTTAGAGGGAAGTTGGTGGAATTTTTGCAAGAAAATAGTAATGTCTTTGCATGGTCAGCAGCTGATATGCCAGGCATTGACCCGGAGCTGATTACTCACAAGCTAAACGTGGATCCAAGCCGGAAGACAGTGAAACAAAAGAAAAGAAATTTTTGCCCCGGAAAGACAAGAGGCTATAAAGCAGGAAGTAGAAAAACTTTTAGAGGCTGGTTTCATTGAGGAGATTCAATTTCCAGAGTGGTTAGCAAACCCTGTAATGGTGAAGAAGGCTAATGGAAAGTGGAGGATGTGTATAGACTTTACTGATCTGAATGATGCATGCCCTAAAGACTGTTTTCCGCTACCAAGAATTGATACTTTGATTGATGCCACTGCTGGACATGAGATGCTGAGTTTCATGGATGGATTTAGCGGATACAACCAGATCAAAATGCATAAGGATGACATTCCAAAGGTATCATTCATCACCGACTTTGGTGTTTATTGTTATCTTGTTATGGCGTTTGGTCTCAAGAATGCAGGAGCCACCTATCAAAGGTTGGTAAACAAAATTTTTAAGGATCTTATTGGTAAGACTATGGAAGTCTATGTTGATGACATGTTAGTCAAGAGTCTAGTAAAGACTGATCACATAACCCATTTGAGGGAAGCTTTTGAGGTCCTGAGGTACCACAAGATGATGTTGAATCCTACGAAGTGTGCTTTCGGAGTAGGATCTGGAAAATTCTTGGGATTGATGGTCTCAAAAAGGGGAATTGAGGCTAACCCCGATAAAATAAAGGCGATCCTGGACATGGAACCACCAAAAACTATCAAGGATGTTCAGAAGCTCACAGGAAGGGTTGCTGCGCTAGGACGATTCATCTCCAAGTCAGGAGACAAGTGCTTGTCATTCTTCAAGTCACTAAAGAACATCAAAGGCTTTTTATGGAGTGAGGAAAATCAAAAGGCATTTGAAGAGTTAAAGAAGTATATGGGCCAGGCCCCGTTGTTGGACAAGCCAGTTCTGAATGAAGTTTTATTCTTGTACTTGGCTGTTTCAGAGAGCGCCTTGAGCGCGGTGTTGGTTAAGGAGGAACTGAAAGTCCAGAAACCCGTATACCATGTCAGCAAAATTTTGCATGGTGCTGAATTGAATTATTCAACTATTGAGAAGTTTGCTCTAGCCTTGGTAATGGCTTCGAGAAAGCTGCGTCCTTATTTTCAGGCTCACCAGATTGAGGTGCTAACGAATCAGCCCCTGAGAAATATCATTCACAGTCCCAAGGCAAGTGGGAGATTGATTAAGTGGGCAATAGAGCTGGGAGAGTTCGATCTCAAGTATAAGCCACGTACGGAGATAAAAGCCCAGGCACTAGCTGACTTCGTGGTGGAATGTACCATACCCAACCAAGAAGTCGGGGGGCAGGAAGATGCCATACCTTAAGACAAGAGAGTCGATAATGAAAGCAAAGAGAAGGATGATAAAGAGTATTGGGTTCTCTATTTTGATGGAGCATCAAAAACAAACTCCAGTGGAGCAGGATTGGTTTTGCAAAGCCCTGATGGGTTCTTAATTGAGTATGCTATGAAGCTAGACTTCCCAACCACAAATAATGAGGCAGAATATGAAGCCCTGATAGCTGGCCTTGGTCTGGCTGGGACACTTAGAGTCAAAAATTTAAAGGTCCGTGGAGACTCGAAGCTGATCATATCCCAGGTAAAGGGAGAATTTGAGGCAAGGGATGATACGATGGCTAAGTATGTCCGCCTAGTAAGAGCTGTGATGACCCAATTTAATGAATGTCATGTTGAACACATTCCAAGGGAAGAAAATGTTAAGGCAGATGTGTTATCAAAGTTTGCTTCGTCTGAGATTGAAGAAAGTTCAGGAAGTGTGTACTTCCGTGTTTTGAAGACACGAAGCATAGATGTTAAGCTAGTGGCTCCCATAGGTTTGGGGACGTCATGGATTGATCCCATCAAGGCTCACATTCAGACCGGTTGGTTGCCAAGCGATGCAACTGAAGCACGGAAGTTAACTATTCGAGCACTAAGGTACTCTTTGATAGATGGGATTCTGTATAAAAGATCTTTCGTGGTTCCTTACTTGAGGTGTCTCAGGCCCGATGAGGCACGCTTGGCTCTTGAAGAAGTGCATGAAGGTATTTGTGGACAACACCTGGGGGGCAGGGCCTTGGCTCATAAGATAACCCGTTTAGGCTTTTATTGGCCAGAAATGATGGCTGATGCCAAAGAATATGTGAAGAAGTGTGATCGCTGTCAGAAGCATGCACCAGTTGTTAGACAACCCCCTGAGATGCTGACCTCTATCAACTCGCCTATTCCCTTTGCTATGTGGGGGATGGATATTCTAGGGCCTTTCCCTATGGCCACGGCACAAAGGAAGTTTCTGATTGTAGCCATTGATTATTTCACTAAGTGGATTAAAGCCAAGCCCTTGGCCAAAATCACAACTAAGCAGGTTGCACAATTCCTGTGGGAAAACATTATGTGCCGATATGGAATTCCCCGTATCCTCGTCACTGACAATGGAACACAATTCAACAATGAGGAATTCAAGAAGTATTGTGCAGAAAATGAAATTGAGTTACGGTTCACCTCTGTGGCTCACCCGCAAGCCAATGGGCAAGCGGAGGTAGCAAATCGGATAATCCTGGATGGACTAAAGAAGAGGATCGAGAAGTCAAGAAATAATTGGGTGGATGAGATACTTCCAATACTATGGGCCTATAGGACTACCTGTAGAGTCACGACTGGAGCAACTCCCTTCATGTTGGCATATGGGGCAGAAGCAGTTGTTCCCGTGGAGATATCACATTCTTCTCCAAGAATTCAAGCTTTCAATGCTAGGGAAAATGAGGAAGGGCAAAGGTTGGCTCTGGACTTAATTGATGAAGTACGAGATAAGGCACATGCAAAGATAGTAGAGTATGAGAAAAAGGCTTCGTTCTACTACAACCTAAGGGTTAAAGAAAGGTTCTTCAAATAGGGTGACCTAGTCTTGAGGAAGGTGGAAGCTTCTGGTGTAGGGCAGAAAGGGAAACTTGCCCCAAATTGGGAAGGGTCGTACAAAGTCAAGAGCGTTCAGGGTAGAGGAACCTACAAGCTGGAAACTATGGATGGCTTTGAAGTCCCGAGAACTTGGCATGCGCAAAACCTGAAGGTTTACTATGTGTAAAGCCATTAAACATGATTCTCACTTGACAAGTAGGTTGAAAAGCACCTTGAAGCTTTGATTGCTTAGGATTTACATGTTTTTAGCTTTATTTTTAGGAGTGGTGTAAGGGATGAATCTCAAGAGTTGCCGTAAACCTGTTTTATAATTGTTTAGTTCATCTTATTATAGAACTATTTGATTCATATTATTATATGATCAAATTTGCTTATCTATTTTAGTACAAGTACGGGTAAAATAGGAGATAGTTTTTAAGGCTAGCAAGCTAACAGTACAAGTACTTGAAAAGGATAGTAGAAAAGCAAACAAATAACTTAAAATAGCATAATAAGCCCCGAAGGGTAATAAGTTCTGAATACGATTAAGTCAATACATAGAAAGCCACAATGGGCCAAACAAGAAAAACAAAATACTCAAAGATCCTTGAAAAAGTCATCATCGATGTTTCCTTCATCGGCAGCAGAAGAAGGAACTAGCACAGGATCAGCATCTCGAGGAGAAACAGCTGCGGCCTCAGCAGAAGTAGTAAGAGTAGGAGAAAGAGGGATATCATCAAGAAGAGGCTCTTTCCCAGGAATATCAGGGACTGGATAGGCAGTGAGAGTCACCTCCGAAATCTTCTTCCCAATCTCCTCTACTATCTGCTCCCAACAGCTAGAAAAGGTCTCCGGGAAGTTAGCATCGTACTCAGCATTTAGGACATCCTGAAAGTCCTGAGATGCCTTATACTCAGCTATCACCTCAGCTCGGGCCCTTTGAGCATCCAGCTCCAGCTTACGAACTTTCTGCTTTTCATCCGCCAGCTTCTTCTCTACCTCACAGAAACGAGTGAAGTTGGCCACGGAAGCCTTGAGGTACCTATCCCTATCTCTCTCAGCAATAGTTAGGCTGGTCCTCACATCCTTCAGATTGTGAAGGGCAGCCTGGAGATAGGTATTCATCTACACGAACATATCAAAGTACAGTAAGTAATTAAAAAAGTTAAAAAAAAAGTTAAAAAAAAAGTTAAAAAAGGAAGAGGCTTACAGAAGCCACGGCCTGAGCACCCAGACGCTCAATCTGTAGGTCATCAGAAGACTCTACAATCTCAGCCCTGTCACGAGGCGTGATCACACTCTCAGACCAAATGGCGGCAGCCTCGGAACTCCCTACCACCGTGTCCCTCCTCTGAAGGCCCCAAGTGACGGTGAAAGGAGAGGTATCTTCATCAAGGCTAAGAGGCCTCTGGGATAAAAAGGTAGGGACGGCCTCCTGAACTGTGACTGAAGGGCCGTCACCAATCCTAACCCGCTTGTCGCGGTGGGTCTCAACAGCAAAGCCCTTGGCAGCACGGGCCTCCCGCTTCTTGAAGATCCTGTCCAAAGCTGCCCTAGCTGCAGGCAAATACAGGCACGTAAGAAGAAGGACAAATAAGGAATGGAGAAAATGGAACAAAAGGGGGAAAGAAATACCCTCGGGACCAAGGTCACTTAGACCTAAACCTTGCAAATTACCCTTTGAAAGGATGAGAGCGCAATGGTGCAAGTTATCAGCAGTAATGGCCTTGATGGCCGCATCCTCATCTATCCCCAATTTTAGGTCTCTTAAAGACCCGTCTATACTTTTTGAGAAGTCGGGCCTGAAAAAATGGTCCCAACCCTCCTCGTAATCCAGAAACACATAAAACCACTCACTCTTCCATGTTGGATACGAGTCGGGGTTGTTGCCAGAAATAAAGCAGGAGCGGGCCAAGGATCTATGAACTATTTTGACCCATCCTTGGTCCTCAGAGGCATTTACAAATTTAAATAAATAACGAAAGACACAAACATTTGGCTCAAAACCGTGTTTACGAGATTGGGCCATATAACAGTGAATAAAACGCCAAGAGTTGGGTGTGAGTTGGGTCGGACAGACTCGGCCTCAGCCAAAAGGCGAAAAACAAAAGGATGAGGAGGTAGGCGAAAACCAGCATAGAAGGTTTCCTTATAGACCCGAATGGCCCCAGGCTTTGGGTAGCAGGCCCTATCATTTGGGCATGGAGCCTCGGCCCTATAAGGGTGAGAAATGCCAAAAGGCGGGCTATGGTACCTACTTGATCTGGACCAAATCTAGAAGGATAATTATATGCATCTAAGTATAACATATTAGGAAAGGCTTGCCCGAATTCGGTTAAAAGATCCCTAAGAGAAATAACTGAGGAATGTACAAGAGATTTTTTACCTCGGCTGGCCCTAGAGGGACGGGCAACAGCTTGGGGGATATGGGAGTGAGATGAATCGGAATCCGCCATGGATGAAGACAAAAACCCAAGAAGCTCTTGAAGGTAAGTGAAGAAGATGAAGATTCAAACGGAATCTTCAAAATAAGCCCAGAAAGCGGCGGAGTAAAAAGCCGAAAATCGCTTTGAGGTGGCGATTCTTGAGAGACTAATTGCAGAGTAGAAGTTAAGAAATTTTTGTGAAAGTAAAGTGTGAGAAATGAACTCACACTCCACCTCTTATATAGAAGAGCTTAAGGATGCACAAACGTGCCTGGGCCTAAAAAAAGGCGGGAAGCCCATAAAATTTGAATTTTGAAAAGATTTGTAATCAAAAATCAAAGTTCATTGAATGAATCAAGGCTCGAAAAGCCTCAACAACTCCCAGGGTGCATTGTCCCTGGCCGTTGTTAGAAGTGTGGCTCCTAGGCGTGGTCCAACAAAGCCCAGGAAGCATCAAGCCTCAACAACGCCCAGGGTGCATTGTCCCTGGCCGTTGTTAGAAGTGTGACTCCTAGGCGTGGTCCAACAACGCCCAGGAAGCATCAGTCTTCAACAACGCCCAGGGTGCATTGTCCCTGGCCGTTGTTAGAAGTGTGGCTCCTAGGCGTGGTCCAACAACGCCCAGGAAGCATCAGTCTTCAACAACGCCCAGGGTGCATTGTCCCTGGCCGTTGTTAGAAGTTTGACTCCTAGGCGTGGTCCAACAACGCCCAGAAAACATTAGCCTTTAATAACGCCCAGAATGTATGTTTCCTAGGCGTGGTACTAAACCTGTCTCCTAGGCGTGGGTGCACAACGTCTAGGATCTATGAATGCATCAGCCTCCAACAACGCCCAGGACGCAAGTTTCCTAGACGTTGTTAGGAAACTGTCTCCTAGGCGTGGATCAACAACGCCCAGGAAGCATCAGCCTCCAACAACGCCCAGGACGCAAGTTTCCTAGACGTTGTTAGGAAACTGTCTCCTAGGCGTGGATCAACAACGCCCAGGAAGCATCAGCCTCCAACAACGCCCAGGACGCAAGTTTCCTAGACGTTGTTAGGAAACTGTCTCCTAGGCATGGATCAACAACGCCTAGGATGTATTGAGCAGCAAAAGTTCTATTTTTCTGATTATTTAATCAGAAAATTAGGGAAAATCCAGAAATTAAAGGAAAAATCCCAGAAAATTAGGGAAAATCCAAAAATTAAAGAAAATTAGGGAAAATCCAGAAATTAAAGGAAAAATCCCAGAAAATTAGGGAAAAATCCAGAAATTAAAAGAAAAATCCCAGAAAATTAGGGAAAAACCAGAAATTAAGGAAAAATCCCAGAAAATAAGGGGAAAATCCAGAAAAGTAGGGGAAAATCCCGGAAATAAGGGAAAAATTCCTGGAATTAAGATAATTCCTGAATAAAAGGAAAATTCATTGTAAATGTGTAGGTCGCTCCACACTTTACGCGAAAACGAAACCCTGTAAGGGAATAAACAGACTTAACTTCTGCGAAACCTAATCAATGTTTCCCAAAAGTTGGGGGGCAAATGATTGGAATAAATAAATTATGATTAAATACTGCAAGGTGTGGGCTGCTAGGCCCAATAAAAAGATATATGATACTCAGACCGGAAAGGTTAAGCCTGATGGACCAGATCAGGCCTGATGGAATAAAGAAAGCCCAAAAGCCCTGATTATTAATTAATTTCGTAATTAATTAATAAGGGAAAAATCAGCTATTGAGAAGAGTCCCAATAAGGATATAAATCTTTACAGATTAGCCTCAAGGGAACCTAAAAGGATAAGGAATCAGTTTCCTACTATCTAGGACTCCTAAGTCGATTCTAATTATGAGACTTGCCCACCAAGTCTCCTATATCAAGTCCAATTCAAGGACTCCCAACATCTATATAAGGGGCCTCACCCCACAGATCAAGAACTACGTTTTTTGGCTTGATTCTCTAATTCACAGAGATACGTAGGCATCTCGTAAAGGCAGAATTAAGCTACGATACACGAGAGCAGCCATTAAAGGCCTTGAGCTCCCGAATCTTAGTAATAAATACAGTGAATAATAACCTTAGTATTTTATCCATAACAACAACTCTCTGCACTTTCCATCTTATATCTTTTTGAGAAAAACATCCTCTTAATTACATTCATTGATTATCCAGTTAATTAAGAGTTTATAGTCGAGTTGTAATCTTACACATTATTATCTTTGTATTTGAAAGAAAGGTGTATTGTATCACTTGTCCCGCGTTGTGGGAATATTGATTACAAGATCAAGGCCAAGTAGCTGTGTGCTAGGTAGCTGTGTGCTAGGGAAAGGGTTCTTTCATTCAAGGCCAAGATTGTAATCAACGAAAGTTTGTAAGTACTTTATTTAAGTGGATATAATACATTCTCTATGCTAGTTGGCATGGGGACTTGGATGTAGGCCATAGATTAGGTATAGGACCGAACCAAGTGAAAAGATTTGGTGTTCTTGCATTAACATATTTCCACCATTGCATGTTTATATTTGTGCAATTTACATTCTGCTAAATATATTATATCTGTCTCATCTAGATACAGCCTGTCTCATTTGCTAACACAAAAGAGACTGTCTCATTCGTGTTGCACTTTAACTAATTCTGTTGAGCCTTCGAATTTCAAAATCAAACTTGTATATTGCTTTGAGAAAATAAAAAATTGAAATATAAATTTCATATTCCCTTTATCATATTATTATTGTTTATGTACTAGCACTATTTCTTCTAAGATGCTCCACGTGTTCAATGGCTTTTAGAGCCAATTCTCCGGCATCAATGGCCTCTTTGGCCCTAGCCTCCATCTCCATTTTGGCAGTCACAGCCGCCTTTTTCATGCTACCTGCTGAAATTTTGCAAGCAGCAAGGAAAATTTTGGCCGCATTCTTATCTACTGTCTTTCCTCCATTGGAATCACCAAGAACTAGGAGAGGCCAATTGTGGTTTAAACACATGACACAAAGATAAGGAGCATGGGGGTGAGAACCAATACAATTTACGTGAGAAGATGAGTAGCATCTCACGCAAGATACCACAACATTTGAAGTGATAAGCTTCTCCGGATTTTCATGAACGGTAAAACAAACTGGACTCAAGGAAGGGGCATGGATAGTCATTTTGTTTGTTAGAATTAGCATGTTAGAATTAGCATGTGGTCATGAGATTGAAAAAGTTTAATAGTTAAAATACATTTAAATTTAACTATTTTTATCCTATATATATATGTATGAAATAAATCTATTTACTCTCTTATTCATAATATTATTTTCATTTTACTTACCCTAATAAGGAAAGTTCCTAAACTTTATCATTTGATTGTTGTTATGAATATAACAAAAAAGTGTGTTTGATAGAGTATATATCTCTATATATATTTTTAAGAGATTTTATTCTCATACTTACATAACTTTGTAAATAATTGGGTGTTTATTAATATTATTTTAGTCTTTAATGAAAAAACTAAATTATTCTCAAAGTAGGAGTAATTGGGATTTGGGAGTTTATGAAAATTCATTGGTTGGAAGACTTGCCCGGAGATCCATGCTGATTGATATTTGGGCCTTAACACCAGTTTTTTACATAGGATTTAGGTATTCTATACCAAAGAATTTAGCCGATAATAGTCCAAGAAGGTAAAAGAATTATATTTAACTTAAAAGGGTGTATATTTTATTTGGACGGGATCACCTAAAAATAAAAGTTGGGCAAATAATACTAATTTTACAACCAATCTTGTTCTAAGATATCAATTGTATTTTGGAGGGGAGACCATTAAAATACCTCCCTTCTTATCACAATTGTATTTTATTCATTTTTATATGAGAATTTTGCTAAATTAATGAGGAGGGAAAAAATATTATTTTTAAACATAGCTTACACATCGATATCGACCTATCACCATTTATTTATAAATATTTTAAGTGCACGTTAAAGTTAGAAAAGGAAACTGCAACAATTTAAAATCTCATTACAATAATTTACAAAAATAAAATCTCAAACTACAACAATTTACAAAAATAAAAAAAAAAACTCAAACAAAATTAAACATAGTTAAAAAAGGAAACTAAGGGAAAATCAAACATCCCAATTTTTCAGCAAAAGCAAGTCAAAAATTACTAAAGTACAAACAAATGAAAACCTAATTTACAAAAATAAAAAAATAAACAAATTTACCAAGGTATAGACAAAAACACCCAAATTACCTAAAATTTTGTTTCTTTTTATCAAAATAGGTCCTGTATACAACAAATTAAAAAGTATTAGGAACTTCAAAAGATATTGAATTAATAAAAAAATTAGGGTTTGGAATTGAAAATAACCCCAATTTACAAAAATAGGGTGTCGAATTCAAAAACCCTCAATTTGTAAAACTTGTCTTTATGCAGAAAAGACTAGTTCGATTCGAGTACATCGAATACTTATCGAAGTATACAACTTAAAAGAGAGAAGCTTAACAGAGAGATTGTGAGCGGAGAGATTTTTTACCAATCGGGAGATGTGAGAGGAGTTGAGATGGTGAGCCGAGTTAAGAGAGATTGTGAGCGGAGAGAGAGAGGTTCGAGAGAGGGAGAGGTTTGAGAGAGGGGTTTGAGAGAGAATGAGTAGAGAGAGAATGTAGTTTTCAATTTTTAATTTTTAGTTTTTAGTTTTTAGTTTTTAGTTTTTAGTTTTTAGTTTTTAATTATCTAAAGTGAGGAATGAGGGGAACAACAAATTGGTTAAGGGTGGAAAATTTTGGGAGGGGGGAATTTCGGAACAGAAAGTGAACAGGATTTTTACTACGTGGGAAAATAAAGGTGGACGCGAAATATTTTTTTGATGAAGTTTAGACATCGGTTTAATAATAACTGATGTCTTGAAATAAGAAAGACATCAGAAAATCACGGGGTGATGTCATTAACACTATTTACATCAATGCACCGTCGATCGATGTCTAATGTATGATGTGTATTGATATTTTTCTTGTAGTGCAAGTCACCTTGACTTTATCAAACTTCCTTCCCTTGGAGTAATGTCCTTCATTTCTTATAAATTTGCCTTTTCCGTCTCTAGAGTACTTCTTGTTGAAACCACCTTTCCTTTGTGGTTTTGCAAGCCTCATCATTCTAAAGCCTTTCACCAGCATTGCTTCCATCTCAATAACTTGAGGATCATCATATTTAATATCAGAATTTTCATCAGTATCTGTATCAAGGTCGGATGATTCAATGTCAGGATTTGACTTTTCAATTACCTTCCTTCTTCTAGAGCTTTCTCTTTTAGAGCTACAACCTTCTTTAACTGACTTTTCTTATTTTTTTCTTTGTTGGATCTCCAAGTAACGGATTTTTAGCATAATCTTCCGGAAGAGCTCTTTGAAACTTGCTGTTTGAGTCTTCTCTTCCATATTCTTTTACAATCAATAATAGATCATTCAGTAGTGTCAGGAATCTATTATAGATGTGAGTAATTGACTCATCAGCCTTGGCATTAAATTTCTCATATTCTTGCACAAAAACAATTTTTCTGTTTTTCTTTATTGCCATTGTAGCTTGGCACTAAGTCTCCAAGGCATCCCATATCTCTTTTGCAGTCCGGAAGGTAATCATCTTGTACATCATATTGTCCAAATTATCGTGCACAATATTTCTGACTTTTGCATTCCTAAGCATTGAAGCCTTCTCAAGTTCTAACCATTCTGATTTTTCTTTCCTAATATAGTGTTCATGAACATTTGGTGTCATGGGCACATACTTCACAGGATAGGGAGGTCCTGTTTTAATGATGTCAACATATGCATAATCAATAGCCTCAAGAAACATCAGGTCTCACCAAAGAACCCCTTTGTGGTAGTAGGAGCTTTGTGACATTAGTGCTTCCATTTTTATTCCTGGTCAGTAAATTTAAATGTGTCACTAGTTGAGATGAAATTATTGGTGGTAGTTAGCATTGGACCACTGATATATATATATACTAATATATATGCATAACTTCAAAGATTGCTTGTAAACTTCTGACAAAGAACATATCTCCATTACATATGAAATATATTTTACCACGGAGACCATTAAAAAACATCCTAGCATGACCCTCTTGTCATAATTGTATTTTATTTATTTTTATATGGGAATTATGTTAAAATTAAGGATGAATGAAAAAAATCATAGATAAAATATAGCTTATTACAATATTACATTATTCAAATTTGGTCCGAAATTTCTTTTCAAAAGTAAAATAGTCCTTAATCATTTACTTTTGAGTAAAAAAGTGATTTGATTTACCCTTAAAACTTTTTCATGACTTAATTAATTGCAAGGAAAATAGTCCTTAATCATTTACTTTTGAGTTAATTTTCACGCCATTTCAAGGATTTAGGCCTAATGTTGAGCCTGAATTTATTCACTTCTTCGGGTATTCATATACATTTTAAATATTTATCTTTCGTTGTAATGCACTGACCATATAAATATATAATTTTTTTGGCAAACTCTATTTTTGTATATTAAATTTTAATATTAAAACCTTTAGTCAAAAAATATATTCAAAAAATATTATAAAACTATACTTACCATCCATCTAAACATACGTGTCCAAAATGAAAATGAACAACTATTGTTATCATGGTTGTCATGTCCCAATACATTGTGGCGGCTTTCTTCCCAAAAATATTTATCCTGACCGGTCAATTGTATTTATTTATTTTGATTAGAGAATTATGTAAAACAAATTAAATAATAAAAAATGATAGTTTAATCCTAGTTTATTTTAATAGTATTCGTGTTTTTGTTGTGAAGAATTTATTTTAATAGTTTATTCTAAAACTAAATAATTATAAAATTGAGCAAGAACAACATAACTTTAGTGGCGCTCTCATGCATTGTGAAGAATTTAAACAAATACTTAAGTTATCTATTTTTCCTTTAAATTAAGGCTTTTGATAGATAAACTATGGTTCTAATTGTAATTTTTATAAAACAATTCTCTTCTCTCATGACACGGCTTGGAATAAATGCCCTTGTAGAGTGATCACACGGAGTCAAGTGCACAAGTGTAGGGAGTACCTTGGATGGGCTTACATGGATTCATTCCTAACCTTTTTTCCATCTATGTCTCCATTTGCTCATGTATTCTATCCCATAAAAGTCTATTAATAATAAATAAATAATGAAAAAAAATTAAGTTTAAACACATCGAATTACAATAGTTTTCATCATATCTAAAAGTAAAAGGTTTGTCACAGTGTTTTCTTTATTTTAAAATTTGAATATTGTTTGATTGATCATAAAAAGTTTTATTCGATTTGGCAACCTCGCCATTTTCTTGATTTAACTAATCACAAAGGAACAATCCTTACTGATATTTTTTACTTTTTAAGATTTTTAAACTTATTTTTTGTGCAATTTCGATATTTAGGCATATTTTCAAGGTAAATTTTGTGTATTGACAAGATATTTTGAAGATATTAATTCCTTCATTGCATTTTAATCTCCTTAATAGCTTAAAAGAATCATCCCTTCAATCCCTCTTTTTGGAGATTTTCTGAGTGTTTTAGTTATTTTGCCAAAATATTGTAGATTTTCTGGTGTTATTTTTAGATCAATCCAAAGCAACACTAATATTTAAGTTTACTTACTTTTTTCTCAAAGATACTCCTTCTTAATTTATTTTATTAGAGTATATTGAGATATTGCAAGTTATATTCTTGATTAAGTTATTTACATATCCTCCTATTAAGTCATTGAACTAAAAGTTGTGATTGTGCTATAAAGATTAAACATCTTATTGTAAAACAGGATCTCAACTTTTTGTATTTAATCAAAATATATATTCTATGGTCTGAATAACTTATATTTGTTTTTTTTTATTTTGAGAAAGTAGTAAAGAAATTGGACTACTGGTACTCTTACAAAAATAAGTTAAAGTTATATTTCACCTAGCTATGCTATACTGTGTAGTATTTCTTTCATTAGTTAGTTCTTTATTTTATATTAAAAATTATTTTATAAATTAACTTTGTCCCTTTTAGTCTTCTCTAACCTAGTCCTTTACTTATTTTGTGCTTAACTTCTACATAAGAACTTAATAAAACAAGACTATTGCATTGGTTTTTAGGTAAGTTTAGGTACATATTCTAGGGCTATAGGTGTCTACATAAAGTCAATGAACATAAATATGGGAAAAACCTAGTCCTTTACTTTTTTTAAGCTTATAGAAACTTAAAGAAACAAGACTTTTGGGTTTAAGTAGGTGTGGGGTATATATTCTAAGGCTATGGGTGTTTACATATATTTTATGAAAACAAATAAGAGGAAGTATATGGGTGACCATTATATTTACCAATAGGACATATGACATACTAAATATTTATAAAAATACATTTAATTTAAGTATCAAAAGATAATTGTAAAACACAACTTTGCATTGATATTTAGTTTTCATAAAAACTCTCCCACCGAAATATTATAAGTGATGGAGGTTTTGGCTTGTTCTATACTTTTGGTGTTCAACCTGATTTTGGAAAAAAGCAATATTGAATATGAATACTGACATCAGTTTCACATATTAGGCGTTGTCTATGTTCATAATTTAAAAAGGCCATATATATGTTTTGAACTCTGACATCGGCTAAATTTATCAACCGTGGTCTACGATCACTTTTAAAAAAATTAAAATTTTCTTATCTTTCTCCCCCTCTTTCAGTACACTTCCCCCCTTAATTTTAACAAAAAAAATTTATTCCCCCGTTTTCCAAAATATCTCTCACCTCTTTCCCCTCTTTCTCTCCTCTCTTACGCGACCCTCATCTCTGTCTCATCTCTCGTCTCTCTTTCACCACTTATCTCTCTCTCATCTCTCCCCTCTTTCTCTCGAACCTTAAAAATCTCACTCATCTCTCATCTCTTCTCTTCTGCGCATAAACCCTAATTTATGCCCCAATTCAAATTCATGCTTTGGAGCTTCAAATCAAGCTTCAAACTAGTAACATATACTTAAGTACAAGCTTTGGAGCTTGAAAGGATATTTGGAACTTTAAGGTTTTGGAGCATCTGTAGGTTCACAAGTCTTTCGAGCTTGGAGCTTTTCTGGAGGTATATTCTCCATTTTACATCTTTTCTTTTGTACATGTATATAAGAAACAGTATGCTTGTTTTTTGGGGGGTTTTATGTTCTATTTTTGGCGGTTTAATGACAAATAAAATAAATATTTTTCTTGGTTTTTGGAGGTTGTATGTTCTGTTTTTTGGGGGTTTGGTGACAAATAAGAGAAAGAAGCATTGTTACTCGATGTGGTAATGCTGGGATTTTGAAGCTCAGAGAGATGATACGTAACCAGATTATAAAAAGTCGGTTTTTTTTTTTGTTGTCTTCTGAATTTCTTCAAAGATTGACATGTACCCTAAATGTGGAAAACTAAACGGTGCTAGGTCCATTCTCAGTGAAACTAAGGTGTGAAAGACAGTGTTACGGCTTACATGGGATTGAATCTTGGAACATCAACTGATCTTGTTTTGATCTTGGAACATCAGCTGAAGATACTCCTATTGCGACTTGATCAACATGACTTTGAAATTTGTTACTTATTTCCTTTAAAGAAGGGTTTTATGGTTTTTAATTATTTTTTATCATATATTGTTTGTTTATTAAAAGGATATTTTTTTTACCTTTTTTGTGTTAGTTATTATTGCCTTGTGTATGTGATTTGTATTGTAATAGAATTTTTTTGTGTGTAAGATTACCTTATATATCATGTATGTTTATGCTTGAATACAGTAATTAAGTTAATAATTTATAAGTGGTTGAGTTTTTTGTTTATGTTGATGTCATATGTATTGTAATAGAATTGTTCTTATGTTTCTGCTTTGTAGTTGTTAGAATATGCCTAACCTAAACGTATGCTACCAGAAAGGATGTCACCTCATAAAAAATGAAACTCAAATAGGGTTTAAGTTCGGTAGCAAAAAAAATAGAAAATGACTTAACCTTTTTAGGTGACTTGGGAGTGATGATCTATTGATCTTGACAAAGGTTGTTTGATTTACCTTTTTCAGTTTTCTCCTGTTTAGCTTGGATGCCATGAATTTGTTAGATCACATTTAGTTATAATGTGTAAAATATTATTACATGAGGCTTGTTCAAGGAAATTTAAAACATTTACTTGGTGTTCTGTATTTTAGCATGTACAATGGACTACTACATTGGATATATCAATGGAGGATATGGAGCCTTTATATTTGAGGTAATTGTAATTGTAAATGTAAATGTTCTTTATTAATATACAGTGGATATATCAATGTAGAATGTTTATAGCTTTAGAATTTGAAATCTGAGTGAATGCCATTTTTAAAATTGAAATACAGTATGCAGAATGTTTTGTTGTTTCATATTATTTTCAAGTTTATTTTTTGCTAGTCACTCTTTCTTCTAGTTGGTGGCCGCAAAATCCGCTGTTAGAGGACGAGACCGAAGATATACACCATGTTGTTGAGCAGAGTGACCTAGAATTTGATAGTACATAGATCAATTTTGTAGGTGAGCAACTTACTTATGTTCGAATAATCAAGTAATCGTATGTGCTTGATAGCTTCCTCTATCGTTTTAACTTTTTAAAAGAGATACAGAGGAAGATGAACAACATGCTGGGATAATCCAAGGCAGTGTTAAAGATATAGAAAGATTTTGAGTTTATACTGATCTAATTTTTGATATACAGGTAGTTCTTTCCGCATTTGATTCAGACGCAATACTTGACGTACCGGATCATCCAATTCTAAACTTGATTTACTACTTGGTAATTATATGCACAACCGAATTTCTATACTTCACTTTCATATTTTTCTAAGATACTTCATGTGCTATAAAATGGAAAAGAGTGCATCTTGTAGCCTTATCTTTGTTGAAGAACAAATTTTTATCTCTATATGTATTGAAAATGTCTGGTTTTATTATGTTTAGAAAGTTGAAGGGCGTAATATCAACACTTGTTGTAGTCTTTCATTTTGTTTTCCTGTGGTTATTTTTTCCAGGATGCCTCCTGCAATGGAATACAGCACTATGCTGCCCTTGGAAGAGACATGGTATTGGCTTTTATCTTCGTTATGACTTTTAGATGGACCTTTTTTATGTCAAACGTTGATCTCTAGCCCAGACATCAAATTCTTTTCCTTTCTTCAAATAAATGGCAAGAGGACTTAAAAATTCCAGGGAATGGCCAGGGTTTACAAAATTAACTAGCATCATCAAAATTTAATTGGTTTTTTCTTTAGTAGTGTGTATACTTACTGAAATTATTTTTTAGCTGGGAGCGGATGTTGTTAATTTGATTGCAGGTGGTGAACCAGCAGATGTTTACTCAGGTATAATAGCCAGGTGAGCTCTTTTTCCCTTCATATAAGTTGCTTATATCAATATTCTCTTTCATCAAATAATGAATTGGGAGGAAATGAGTATATATATTTTTCTTTCAGCATGCTTTTTATTGTTGAGTTTGTTTTACTTGAATATTTCTTATACTAAAACATATGACAAAAATCTTAAAATGGTTTGACAGAGGCATGGATATTAAATCAAAATAATTCAATATAAACGAACTTACCAGTAGAGTTTGGAAAACTGATTGCTGGATTCTTCTCTTCGAGATGTTAAAGAAAAAGCAAGAGGAATGTGGCTTGTTTAGTATCTCTCAAAAGCTTCATAGATTACATAAATTTTACAAGAAGTTGGTCCAACATGCGTTAGGTCCATTTACGGGTCAGGGCATTAAAGGCCTTTCACAGTGGATTTACTATTGTCAATTCTATATTTTAGCATATTAGTATGTCAATAAAATTGTACTTGTGTAAATGTTCAGGTGGCCACGAACTCAGCAAAAGCACCGGAAACGCTGGTGGAAGGGTGGCCTATGGTAAGTCTTCAGTTGACAACGAATCAATTGTAAAATTTCTATTATATATTAGGTAGCTAGGAATTATGTATTGTTTACTTTTATTAGGTAGCTAGAAATTATGTGTTGTTTGTGTGCTATGATATTAATTTATGATCCGTTATCACTATTTCAGGTATCATCGGCCTGCAAGGCTAATTTGCTGCTCTTTGGTTTGATCATGCAGAAGTCAGACACTTCTTTAGTTTGTCGGAATTGGGTTGATTGGCTAAATTGGATGGAGTTATCAAAATTTAAGAATAGGGTACTTAAAAATTAGTATAGTATGAGTTGGGTAATGGAAGTCTTATATTTTATTTAAAATGTATGTATAGTATGGTATGAGTAATATTTTTATATTAGACTTATAATTTGGATGATGTTATTATTTGGATGTTTTTTGTTGGGATGTTGCATTATTTCTTGTATGTCTGATCTAGCATTTCACATCGGTTTGTTCGAAAGAATTTTATTAAATGGCTTTTAGAGCTTGTAGGTTTCATATTTTAATGGATAAATACCTCATAATATACTCATATTCACCTAGAAATCTTGTAATATAAGCTGAAATTTGTTATAAAGACATCACATTTAATCTTAAAACTAATTTATAGCACTGTAATAGACATCGGCTGTTAATCGATGTCAAAGGCTGATGACATTTAACATCACACATGAAGACATCGGTTCTAAACCGATGTCTGATCCCATATTTCTAGTAGTGTTATATAGGCTTGAGTATCCCAATCTTCAGGAAAAGCTCTCTGATACTTCATAGGATAGGGAGGTCCAGTTTTGATGATGTCAACATATGCATCATCAACAGCCTCAAGAAACATCAACATCTTTACTCTCCATGTAGAGTAATCAGCTTTCTTCAGGAAAGGAATTTTCATGCTTTCATACTTACTTCCAGATATATTTGATCTATGAAAATTAAGAGTTAATATGACCGCTCTGATCCCCTTATTGCCCAGTAAACTAGTTGTTTAAGAGGGGTTTTATACCATTACCAAAACAAATTGATTTATCACAAAAGTAAAGTAAGAATAATAAAGCACAAATGAATCAAATAACAGTTTAGATTGATTTTTAATAAACTGTTACAAAACTCTCTCAAGAACAATATTCTTAAGAGCTTGTAGGTTATAGAATACTCGAGTTGTGTGCTTTTCCAAGTGATAACCTAATCAATATCCATTAAATCAACAGATTGCGATTTATCCCGCAGCTTTGACTTATCTAATCATATCTTGAGAGTCTTCACATCCTGATGGCTTGACGAACCCTGACTGTTAGATATATCCTGATTGGGTACACATCCTGATACCTGTAACAGATCCTAGACTCCTTGGCAGATCTTGATCCTTGACATAGACAATTTCCAACACTCTTCTCTTATATGATAAAATAATGTAAAACCTTTTTCTTTACAAATCCTCACTCTTCTTTATTTCTATTTTTAAGCCTTCACACTTTTTTTATCAAAATCCTTACTATATTTTTAATTAATACTTTTAAAACAATACCATGATTATAAAAAAAATAAACTTACACAAACTAATTTAATTATAACGCATTGATATCATTAAATAATTAATGTTATATCATCTAAATTAATATATTATAAAAAATATCAAAACATTACAACTACCCTAGATATCTTAATAAATTAATCACGGTGGTTTTAATGAATATATCAATGTCGTCATGATAATTGAAGGTATTATATGATTTAAATGATAATAAACACAAATTAAGGCATTAGATTAATGGAGTTTTTTTAAATCTTACATAACGAATATATGAATTATATTAACAGTAAAAACCTAAACCGACCCTGACTAGGTACTATGAAAGCACGCCTTAAGCTGGTTTAATATGATGGATTTTTAATTATGATTACCACAATAATGGTAGATTATGGATTCGATGGGATCCATATATTTTACACATTAATGCACATTCCAAGTCTAGGTGTCATTTCGTGTGACCGTTGTTTATGCTTTCAATTGGTCTCACCAAAGAATCCTTTTGTGGTAGGAGCTTTGTGAGATTAGTGCTTCCATGTTTATTCGTCTCAGGTAACTTTAAATGTGTCATCTATGAAATTATTGGTGGTAATGAGCATTGGACCACTTATATATATACTAATATATATGCATAACTTCAAAGATTGCTTGTAAACTTCTGACGAAGAGCATATCTCCATTACATATGAAATATATTTTACCCCCGAGACCATTAAAAAACCTCCTAGCGCGACCCTCTTGTCATAATTGTATTTTATTTATTTTTATATGCGAATTATGTTGAAAATTAAGGATGAATGAAAAAAATCATAGATAAAATATAGCGTATTACAATATTACATTTTTGAATTTGGTCCGAAATTTCTTTTCAAAAGTAAACAAGTCCTTAATCATTTACTTTTGAGTAAAAACACTGATTTGATTTAACCTTAAAACTTTTGCATGACTTAATTAATTGAAAAGAATATAGTCCTTAATCATTTAATTTTGAGTTAATTTTCACGCCATTTCTGATGATTTAGGCCTAATGATGAGCCTAAATTTATTCATTTCTTCCGATATTCATATACATTTTAAATATTTATCTTTCATTGTAATGCACTGACAATATAAATATATAAATTTTTTGGCAAAGTCTATTTTTGTATATTAAATTTTAATATTAAATTTTTTAGTCAAAAAATATATTGAAAATATATTATAAAACTATACTTACCATCCATCTAAACATACGTGTCCAAAATCAAAACCGACAACTATTGTTATCTTGGTTATCATCTCCGAATACATTGGGGCGCCTTTCTTTCCAAAAATATTTATCCTCACCGGTCAATTGTATTTATTTATTTTGATTAGAGAATTATGTAAAACAAATTAAATAATAAAAAAATGATAGTTTAATCCTAGTTTATCTTAATAGTATTATATTAAATATGGTACGAATAAATTGCATCAAAGTAAATGACTATGTAGTAGTGTTTCTTTTGTTTAAAAAATTTAGCTTTTGATACTTTGTTTTAAAAAGAGTAATTCAATTTGGCCTCTAAACATCTTTTGTGATTAAACATAATTTAATTTTGTGTTTTATGGTTTTAGTGCTTAATTTCTGAGCAATTTTAAGTGTTTAGGCCTAATTTTGAATTTAACTTTGTGCACTTCAACCTATTTCTACATCCCTTCAACCCCCACTCATGAAGAATTTTTGGTGACTATTTTAATGTGTTTTAGACTTTGATCCTAGATACACATCTCCATATAATTACAAATATTTTTGAGGTGCTTGAGCTTTTGCAAGGTCAAGGGTCGTAAATTAGTTATTTTTCTTAATTTTTTTTTTAAATTTTCAATTGTATTTCTTATTGTTAGATCTATCCAATTGTACCCTTATATATAAGTTTACCTACTTATGTCTCAAAGATACACTTATTCTTGATTTCTTTGTGTAGTATATATTGAGATATTTCCAGTTATTTTCTTCATGAAGATATTTGAATATCCCTGGTCCTTGAACTCAAAGTTGTGATTATGACTTATTAAGACTAGTAACTGAAGACCAGTGAATCTATATTTTAGTTAAAAACAAAAAGCCTATATCTTATTTTTACCTTAAGTGGTTTGAACTTGATATTTAAGAATAAAAATAAGCTTCTTTGGTTTTGGTTAAGCTAATTCTACACTTATTTTTGAGTTTTTTTAAAAGGACTAAAAGAAATTAGACTACTCAAACTCATATTAAAATAAGTTAGAGCTAAACAAAACCTACTCAAGCTATATTCGGCTAAGCATAGTGCTACTTCAACTAGTTAGCTACACATTTTTTTATCTCAGTTACTAAATGCACTTTGTCTCTTTTAGATTTTTGGAACTTGGTCATTTACTTAATTTGAGCTTAACTTCCAAATTAGAGCATTAAGAAAGAAGGCTATTTGAACACATATTAAAAACAACTTAGTAGATGTATTTAACCATTTTTTTTGCGAATATACTACTAGTTACATTCTTTAACTTACTTGGTGTAAGGTCCGAAAATATAGTAGAATGGGGTAGAATACGATACTCATTCAATTGATATCTTTTGCGAATTATAATTTTGTACAACTCCAAATAAATCTAAACTAAATGAAATAAATCTAAACTAATTGAAATAAATATTCGAGAAATATATCATTTTAATAATATAATCCTTGATGATTCTACTCTTTAACACAAAGGTTAGATACAATAAAATTCTAAAACAAAATGATAATAAAATTGAGCAATAATAACATAACTTTAATGGAGCTCTCATGCCTTTTAATGAAGCTGGCACATGTTCGTGTTTTTGTAGTCAAGAATTTAAACAAATACAAGTTATCTATTTTTCCTTTAAATTAAGGCTTTTAATAGATAAACTACGATTCTAATTGTAATATTTGTAAAACAATTCTTGTCTCTGATGACACACCTTGCAATACATGCCCTTGTAGAATGATCACACGGAGTCAAGTGCACATGTGTAAGGAGTATCTTGGATGGGCGTACATGGATTCATGCCTAACCTTTTTTCCATCTATGTTCTCCATTTTCTCATGTACTCTATCCCATAAATAAAAGTCTATTTCACTCTATGAAATATATTAATAATAAATAAAGAATGAAAAAAATTAAGTTTAAACACATCGAATTACAATAGTTTTCAACATATCCAAAAGTAAAAGGTTTGTTATAATGTCTCTTTTATTTTAAAATTTCAATATTGTTTGATTGATCACAAAAAGTTTTATTCGATTTGGCAACCTCGCCATTTTCTTGATTTAACTAATCACGAAGGAACAATCCTTACTGATATTTTTTACTTTTTAAGATTTTTAAACTTATTTTACGTGCAATTTCGATGTTTAGGCATATTTTCGAGGCGAATTTTTTGTATTGACAAGATATTTTGAAGATATTAATTCCTTGAATGCATTTTAGTGTCCTTAATAGCTTAAAAGAGTCATCCTTACAATCCCTCTTTTTGGAGGTTTTATGAGTCTTTTAGTTATTTTACCAAAATATTGTAGATTTTCTGGTGTTATTTTGAGATCAATCCAAAGAAACACTAATATTTAAGTTTACTTACTTTTGTCTCAAAGATACTCCTTCTTAATTTATTTTATTAGAGTATATTGAGATATTGCAAGTTATATTCTTGATTAAGTTATTTACATATCCTCCTTTGAAGTCATTGAATTGTGATTGTGCTATAAAGATTAAACATCTTAAGGTAAAACAAGATCTCAACTTTTTATGTTTAATCAAATTATATATTCAATGGTCTGAATAACTTATATTTGTTTTTTTTTATTTTGAGAAGGTACTTAAAGAAATTGGACTACTGGAACTATTACAAAATAAGTTAAAGTTATACTCCACCTACTCTAGCTATGTTCTACCGTATAGGGTTTGTTTCATTAGTTAGTTCTTGATTTTTTATTAAAAATTATTTTATAAATTAACTTTGTCTCTTTTAGTCTTCTCTAACCTAGTCCTTTACTTATTTTGAGCTTAAGTTCTACATAAGAACTCAATAAAACGAGACTATTGCATTGGTTTTTAGGTAAGTTTAGGTACATATTCTAGGGATATAGGTGTCTACATAAAGTCAATGAATATAAATATGGAAAAAACCTATTCCTTTGCTTTTTTTAAGCTTATAGAAACTTAATGAAATAAGACTTTTGGTTTTAAGTAAGTGTAGGGTATATATTCTAAGGCTATGGGTGTTTACGTATATTTTATGAAAGCAAATAAGAGGAAGTATATTGGTGACCATTACATATACCAATACGTCATATGACAGAAATTTTATTTCCATTAAACAATAAAGCTATAATACAAAAATATTCAAAACTAAATTACTCGTAATCAAAGACGGTTATCCAAAAGATTTGGTGAAGTACTAAATATTTATTAAAATACATTTAATTTAACTATCAAAAGATAATTGTAATACTCAACTTTGCATTGATATTTAGTTTTCATAAAAAACTCTCCCACCCAAATATTATAAGTGATCGAGGTTTTGGCTTGTTCTATACTTTTGGTGTTCAATTTGATTTTGGAAAAAAGATATTATTCCGCCCAAAATTTTAAAATTGATGTACCTCGATTGGTCGGTTTAAAAACTTATAAGCAATAAGTATTTGGTCATTGAAGATGCCTATGTGTAATAGATGTGCAAGTTGTGTATTATTAGCATCCATTTATGTGGTCGGTTATAAGTTGGTCAGTAATATGCGGTCGATTTTAACAACCTACGTCATTATGACTTAATCATTACATATGATAACGACAGATAATGTTAGATAGTGTTTGTCAGATATACCTCTTTGCATTGTAGTTGAATTTGGTCTTTGACCAAAAAGGGAGCCTAAAAAGTCATTTCCGACTATGTTCAGTCGATTTTAATCAAGACAAACCTTACCAACTATTTGGTCGATAAAATCGCACGCTTATGTCAATATTTCACAAATCAATTTTAGTAACATTTGGTCGGTTGATAATGACATGTTTTCTTATAGTGAGTACTGCCAATTAGGCTTGTCGATGCATTTGGATCGAATTTGACTAAATCCATATCCATATCCATTTAAATTTGTTGGATCGGATTCAGATCGGATCTCTTTCGGATTTTTAAGAACATAATCCATATCCAAATCCATAAGGATCTCGGATTATCGGATTGAACTCTAGATTATTTAAGTTTTTTGTCATGAATAATATTAATTTAATACGGTTTAATAATTATAAAAATTTAAACAAAAAAAGCTATTTTATAATCAGAGATATTGTGGAAAAAAATGAAAATATGTGAAAAGAGTCTAGTTCAAAATAATTATGAAATAAATAAATAAAAATAAAATAATTTAATTGGATAAATATCTGAAAATAAGTATATTTGTCAATTTTAAAAATTAAAATAAAAAAAATTGTGAATAAAATATTATGTATGAAAATAATTTCTGACACACATGATACTCATTAAAATATGATGACACCTGGTATTTACAACAAATTTGAATATGATGAGATAACAGTTAAATTAATTATAAAATTAATATAATTCATATTGATTCATATAAAATTAATTATATTGAATTATTATAGTTAATATATATGTACAAATTTAATATAATTAACATTGATAAATATAAAATTAATTATATTTATTTATTATAGCATATATATTAATATATTATATATATTCATATAGTATATATATACATATATATTTATAATTATATAAGTTTAGTATTTCGGATCGGGTCTTTATCGCATGAGATGAGTGAAAATTTATATCCGCTTCTTAATGGATCAGATCTTTATCATATCGGAGTATTATCGTATCGGTTTTATTTTTATACAATCCATATCTATATATTAAGGCCCAGGTTAGACCGCATCAGATCGGACCTCGGCTCCATTGACAAGCCTACTACCAATTTTTGACTTAGCCAATTATCATGCTCTATTTCACACACATTTTTTTATATAATCTAGCTATTTTTTAACAAATATAATGTTGACGGTTTGTGTGGTCTCATTCACAGACTTTTAGGGATGAACTAAATCTTCACATCTTTTTTTCCCGGTGAAAAATTATATTGTAAAAAGAAATTTAAAATATGATTTATAAAACTATGTTTACGGTGCAGATAAACATATATGTGTTCAAAATTAAAAATTAAAGTAGGCAACTTTTATTAACTTATTTGTCATCCCTACAAACGCAAGCCTACTTTCTTCCCAAATCCTT
Source organism: Apium graveolens (assembly GCF_009905375.1). Classification (NCBI taxonomy): domain Eukaryota; kingdom Viridiplantae; phylum Streptophyta; class Magnoliopsida; order Apiales; family Apiaceae; genus Apium; species Apium graveolens. The sequence goes on from NC_133650.1 coordinate 288,219,052, forward strand.
TAGCAAACCTTCTTTCTTGTATGAATTCCGATAACAACTAATAAAGAATGAATAAATTATAATCTAAACATGAATTATTAGAAAAGTATTATCATATATCCAAAAATAAGAACTTTGTTATATTAATTCTTTTGTACTAGATATTCGATTTATTTTGCTGTAAATTTTTTTAATATAAAACTCTTCAGTTAGAAAAAAAATTCAAAAAATATTATAAAACTATACTTATATAAAACGAACAACTATTAATATCTTGGTTGTGGTCTCCCAATAACGGGCCATCTTTCTTCCCAAAATTATTTATCCTAACCGGTCAAATATATTTTATTTATTTTGATTAGAAAACTATGTAAAAAAATTTAAATAGTGCAAAATTTCTAGTTTAAACATAGTTTATTCCAATGTTATAATATTGAATATAGTCCGAAAAAGTTTCCTAAAAGTAAAAAGTCTCTAGTAGTGCTTCTTTTATTTCAAAATTTTGTGCTTTTGATTATTAAGTAAAAAAAAAGTCAAATCTATTTGGTCTCTAAACATTTTTCTGATTGAACTTATTTTTCTTTCTCTAAACATTTTTGTGATTGAACTTAATTTTCTTTCAGTTTCAAGCATGTGTGCCACATGAGAAACACATACCTTTCAAATTATTCATCATTTTTAAAGCATTTGGGAAACTTGGTTTTCAAAATTTTAAAAAATACCCACATTTTATCAACATCTATTAATTGGCTTGTCCAGGCCTAGTTTATGAAGTGTTTTACTCCTTGGACCCCTTCCTAGTAGATTTTTAGGGAACTATTTTAATATGTTTTTTATTTCGAAGAGGAGAAAAGTGCACCTCTTCGTAAATGGACGATGAGTCCCTTTAAAACGTACTATTATGGACTTATAACCTTTCTATAATATCGTCGGAATGATTCTCGGGTTTTATCTTAAAATCTCGACCAACTCTCGGTCTCATAAAATATGTCACGCTTAAAGCGGGATAAACATTTCACGATATATACTTATCGTACAACATCGCTACATTATGCGAAAATTCAACAACTACGTATCATGGCAAACATGGTATTTATGCAATGATAGTAAAACAATATTTTCACAACACAACAGTAAAAATGGAGTTGGGTTCGTAAACTTGCATGGGTATCTCGAGGTGGAGGATGCTTTATGTTCCGCTCGGAAATCTATAACCATAAACACATTTCACTTCGTTAGGTCCCGTTCTAATTTATGGTGACTCGCACTCATGCGCTACTTATTATGCACCCTCTCAACTTATACTACCCTTATCATTCCTTTAAGTCATATTCACATTATGGTCACTTCATTTTCCTAAGTATCTTAGGTTCATTCTTATTATCGCCGTCGGCTCCGCTTATGGATTTTCTCTCGGTTTCTACTCGCGTGGTCTCGGCTCCGACATTTTTATAAAATTGAGAAATAATTATTTACACTTGAAATTTTTATGGAAGTTAGGATACTCAATATTTTACTCTCTGTAAAAATTTCATGATTTATGAACACTTTTAAGTCTATCCTTTATATTTTCAAAGTTCGTAATTCGTAGCAGTTTTTGTCGCGTAAATCTTTTTTAGTAAAACGATCATAACTTTTGATCCGTAAATCGGAATCAAGCGATTCAAGCGCCTAAACGATCCTTATAACATTGTCTATCTTAAAAAAGGTTATTTTTCAAGAAACTACAGTTTACAACTTCGGGACTTTCTGTAGAAACTCAAAGTTACGATTCGTTGGTTTTAATGAAGTTACGTTTACGATCGGGGTTTCGTTTACGCCCTAACTCTTAACACAACCACCAACAATCATCATATCATAATAAAAACACAAACTCCTCTAAAGAATATCATGTTCTTGAGGCAACAACAACCAACCTTAAATCTATTTAACTTAATAATCAAGATTTCACGAATAACACTCATTATACTAGGTTTACTACCACATACTAAATTGATCTTAAAAATGAATCTTAAATAAAGTTGGGCCAAATATTTTTACCTTTCTTGAAATCTTGAGATGTGTTATTAAGGATGGTGGAGTCTTGGAAGTGCTTGGTATGATTTTTAGAACCTAAAACCACCATTGAAATCAAGAAACCAAAGAGAGGTTACTATTAATACTATTCACTAGTGAGTTTCTTGAATTTATTCCACCCATCAAACCTTGATAAAAAGAGATGAAAGAATTTTCTTACCTTAGTTTAGTTGATAGAAGGCTTGAGAATTAATTGGGTGATTTTACAAGAGCTAGAACTTGGAGTTTTTGAATTGGATTTCCCCTTTTTCTTCAATATTGCCGAATGGAACAAATGGGGATGGGGGGGTATTTATACTCCTCTTGGTTGCTTCTCTTGGATGATATGCTAGGTTGCTTCTAGGAAGATGAGGTGATATCTTTGTAATTGATTTTATTCTCCTAGTATAGCATTCTAGGTTGATTCTTGGTCGTAAATCTTAGGGACAAATCTTAATAGCTTGCTAGGGTACAGGCTAAACTACTTGGTTAGCTTCCTTAGCACACTATTTTGCTAGATAGCTTGATCATCCTATGGTTAGCTCAAGTAACCATGGTTACTTCCTTACCATGGTTTAGCTAGGGCGTTACGACGTTTATTTATTCGTTTACGCGTTCGCTCGGTTACTTAAACGTTCTTCGTAATACTCACTCGTAAATGGTTTGCGATGTAATTCCTTTCGTATTAATTCCTTATATTTTTATTTATGCTACTTGAATATAAATCCGTAGGATTTTAATCTCATAATTATTTTGTGATTCCCGTAATCCTCAATGAGTCGTAAATACGGTCATTTTTCAAAGTTCGTTTTCTTCGAAAACTAATAGCGTTTACATACACTCATTTGATACGTATAATCGTAATATCAACTCCGAAACTCATTTTCTCATGGACTACATAGTGCGGGCTCAAAAGTTTTTCCCGTCCGTCAGGGTTACTATTTATTAAACATTTTACAAGGTCTCAAAAATTCGAGTTATTACACTTAATCCCCAAAATATCACTATCCAGTCCATGGAGTAGCAACCGGAACAATCGGTATGCTTTGATATATTCTAATCACCAGAATATACCAATGTGTATGCGTAACAATTGGAATATGAATAAGGAATTCAAAGGAAAAAGGAGAAATCAAGAATCGAAATAAAATATGAACAAGAGAATAACAAGTGTGTATTACTGTTCATGAACAAGAATCAAAAGAGTGCAAGTGTGGTATGAATCTGAAAAAATATCACTATTCTGAAATTAGAATAGGGGAAAAACTTACCTTCTGCGCGACTCACTTCAAGTATGTCACCTTTGCCTATCACCGACTCAACCTGCCTTGCTGGCTTAGCTTCTGTTAGAGAAATAGACTGGTTTAGTCAATTCGTACATCAATTGCATCTTGAACCGACTTCGCATCGTTCCTATTGTCCACCCATGCGCTTATGATTGACTCGTATATTATATATTAACAAGCAAGACTCGATTAACCACATAATACACATAAGCCACATAATCATTTTTATAGTTAAAATATTTTTTAGAATCAAAATCGACTCGCTAATCGCTTAACTGATCATTATAGGACTCATTTTCTATTTTTCGGGATTTATCGGACTCGTCTCAGCACGCAATTCGGCTTATAATCAAAAAAATAAGAAGGTCACCTAATTTCTAGAAGAAATTAAGTATTTGTATTATTTTTAATGAAAATAATTCATTTTTCTGAGTCTAAGGGCTTTCGTTTCGCTCGAATCGGACTAACGGTCTAATTAATATCAATTAAACACAGATAAATCAATTTATTATTTAAGATATATAATTATTACTAATTATTAAACCCTAAAATAATTTTTGAATAATTATTTAAGAAAAGTTAGAACTAAAAATGATTTTTCTATAATTTTTGGAATTAAAACGAATTTATTATGATTTATTGAAAATTATTTAATTAATTATTAAAATATTTAATCATTTTTAATTAATTAATAAATAAATAATAAATAATAAATAATTGGGAAAATAATTAAATCTGATTTTTAGAAAATATATCAGAATTATTTATACTATAAATCAATTAATTAAATAATTAATTAATCAATTTATAATAAAAATAAAATTGATTTTTATAATTAATAAAAATAAAAATAAAAATCATTTTCCAGAAATATTTGTTAGAATCCAGGCATCTGACAAATCAGATCAAAACCGGGTTAAACAAACGGGTGAACATATTTCCAGAAACAGGCAACCGGAGCAAATTCCGGCGAGCCAATTTCAGGCCAAAATCAACTTCGTTTGATTCGTTTCTCATCTGGGATCTATTCCAAATCATTGCAGCAACACGATTCCAACCGTAGCTGACCAGAACCACCCCTGCATCACCATTTCCGGCGAAACCGACTTAAATCAGTCCAAACTACGATTTTACTAACCTGAACTTAAAACTCTATGTTCTATACATCAAAATAGAGCTTAGGACATGAAGAATCTATTCACAACATCAAATAGAACAAAAATCGTCGTACAGTTCATGAAATCATTCAACCCGAATTACAAACGGGTCAAACCCATCGAGCTCGTCCTAAGAGCATATGCACCCACAAAGTCCATTGATTCATCAATTCATGGATTCAATTGATGGAGTTGATTGCTATTCACGGTGAATCAACTATTTTTGTTGATTTTTATGCACCTAGCAAACTCCATCAATTCATCGATTACTATTCATCAAATAAATAATTTAAATTTTTATCATAAATTTAAGTCCATCTCCATTATTTAATGGCCCCACAAATAATATCCAATAAGAGCTTGTTATCTAATTTTAGATTTTTGATAAGGTTGTGCATAAATTTAATTTTTTGATAAGATTTTTGTTGAATCACGCAATGACACGTGTCTTGATCTAAATTTGTAGATAGAAAATATGTCCATAAATAATACCATGATCTTCTGAGTATAGTATCTCAAAATTATTACAATTTGTTGTCAAATGAATGCATTGAAAAGATTGTTGAAGCAGAGGCAACAACACAGTCAAGAAGAGTCTGAAATCATGAATACCATGGTCACCGAAGCGGCAATAGTGATGGACTTCATCGACACTTCAGATGAACCACAAGGACGCGGCTCACGGCGTGGCAAATCTCCCAATCATCAAAGACAAAGGCTATCGAGGGGAAAAAATCTCATGGAAGATTACTTCGTTGATCGTCCAATATTCAGTGAAGACGACTTCCGTCGAAGGTGTAGAATGCGCCCTCATGTTTTCAATTGCATCAAGACAACTCTTTGCACTCAAGATTCCTACTGGCATCAAAAAGCAGATGCGGTTGGATTATTGGGGTTGCTGCCCCAACAAAAAATGACTGCTGCATTACGAATGCTAGCTTACGGTGCAGCAGCTGATCAATGTGTCGAAATATGTAGAATGGGAGAATAAACTACACTTGAGTGCATGAAAAAATTTTGTGAGCAAGTGGAAGGACTCTTTGGTAAAGAGTACCTTCGTGCTCCAACACCTGCAGATTTAAGAAGGCTTCTAGCAAGAGGCGAACAAAGAGATTTCCAGGGATGATTGGGAGTATCGATTGTATGCACTGGGAATGGAAGAACTGTCCAAGTGGGTGGGGTGGAGCTTATAGTGGTCGAAAAGGACGTCCGACTATCATTCTAGAGGCCGTTGCTTCCTATGACACTTGGGTGTGGCACGCTTTTTTCGGTGTACCTGGAGCTCAAAATGATATTAACGTTCTAGGTCAATCTCCCGTATTTGATAAAGTTATCACAGGAGATAGCCCAACGGTGGTGTTTCACGTCAATGGCAAAAGATACAATAATGCTTATTATCTTGCTGATGGATTTATCCTAGGTATTCAACATTTGTAAAAACTATATCAAATCCTGCCACTCAAGCACATAAATTATTTGCTAAGAAACAGGAAGCATATCGCAAAGATGTAGAGAGGTGTTTTGGTATCTTGCAATCTCGATGGGCAATTCTTCGTCACGGTGCTCGGACGCATAAGCGTTCCACACTTAGAAGTATCATGATGACTTGCATCATATTGCATAACATAATAGTTGAGGATGAATTTATTGAAGATAAATTTGTAGAGTGAGTAGAAGAAGATCTAATGAATCCATTAGCATCACGGGTTTATGACGGGCCGGTAGATTGTAATGGAGTTAGAATTCCTTTTACACCAGTACAAAGAGATGGAAGAAATCAACAAGCATTTTGGGATCGTATTGAAAACTTGGAATCAGCTTATGTCCATACAATGCTCCAAAATGATTTGGTAGAGCACAATTGGGCACTGAAAGCCAATGAATAGTTATGGATGTCAAAGTATTATCTCTTCCAATGTACCACTTGATAATTTGAAAGCAAGAACCACAATTTGAATAAATTTCTTTTATTGAATTAAAAAGCATTGAACATAATTAAATTAAAAAGCATAATACATAGTTGGATGAAAAAACAAAGTACATAGTTGAACGAAAAACATAGATAAATCTAATCATAATAATCATCGTCAAAGTGAGGAACGTAAGCACCATCACTAGTAGTCTCATTCACTTGTTCCATGATCTCAGCTTTCTTTCTTTTAAACCACTTCTTCGTATTCGGAGTCATTTGGCTAGTATCCATTGTCATGATCTTTGTTTGCTCCCTTAATTCTTCAATAGCAATTCCTTTTGCCAATCTTTCTTCTTTTCGTTCTTCTAGAGCATCAAGTCTTGCCTGTCTCGCTTTCTTTCATTTTTCAAGTTCTAATATCTCCCTCGACATTTGAAGGGTTTCCTCGTCTCTTTTGATGTTGGCCTCCACAAGCTATTTTTGGTTACATTGCATATTATTGAAAATTACTATAGACATCTCATCTTTTTTAGTCATACCTTGTTTTCCTTTCTTTTTGGCTTACTTTGATGCTTTCACGCCCATGGGTCTAACCGGACTAGAAGGACCTTCAGTTTCTCGATTAGACTCCGGAGTCATGAAACATTCTTCATCAACGAAATCATCACTATTCAGATTAATTGGTGATTCCATTTGTGTTGGAAAGTTTCGTTGAAATGGAAGATAAGTGGTGGGAACGTCTACAAATTGTGGATGTGTTGCAACTGCTTCATAACAATCCCATTTATCAAATGTTTTATTCATGTCCTTGAAATATAATCCTTGAGCTTGAGTTAGCTAAATAAAATGATAAATTATGCATATTAAGTTATCATACGAATAATATATAACATATCAAAATAAAAAATCTTACCTCATCCACCAAATTGGTACAGCTTGCACTATGTCTACTAGCTTGATTCTTGGCACAATTCCATTTTTTTAGTGCTCTCTTCAATGGTGTCCAATGTGAATCAAGAGCAACTTTTGAACGAGGTTCGGCATGAGGATTTTCGGGAGTGCCACACCAATTTTTTGCATAATTCTCATGAATTCGCCCCCATAAATTATTCTTGTTTGAATATCAACCTGTGATCGGATCAACGGATTGTCGAGCCCACGAAACACATAATTGTAATTCTTCGGAAGGAAGCCAATTAGTACCCATTATATATTTATCTATATATTTAGAAAAGAAAATATGAGATTGAGAAGTTAAGAATGTGGGTACTATAAAATTTTGTGTAAGAAATGAACCCAAAAGAAATCAGTATTTATAAATAGAAATGTGACCGTTTATTACATAACTGTTACTGATATATAGCCGTTGTATAGACGTTATGAAAACTGTTGGCCAATTCAATGTACAAATTATGTGGGCCCGTCAATTGCTGCCCGTCAACCACTCCGTCAATTATTTAAGTTTTGGTTGATGAATCAACGCTCCTTTGAAAATTGATGGCTTCGAAATAGCAGCGCTGCATGTGCTTCTCTACCTGATCCATCAGAAAACCTTCCGAATCAACTAAAAAAGGAGTGCGGTGCATATGCTCTATCTATCCCGAATTGTAAAAATCATGTAAAAATACTCAAAATTTACTACTAAACAAGACAAAACTAACCATATCAGTTTCATAATCCAAATATCAGTAAATCAAAAATACCCAAATCGAAACAGGTATGAACCCTAAAATTCGAATTGATCAAACCCGTACATAAGACATAAAATTGATGATGGATATAACTTGTACTAACACATATAAACATATATCAACCATCAAGAACATCCAAAAGTTTCCAGAAATCAAAACCCCAAATCTGTTCATGAAACCCAGAATCGAGTTTTGAGTTTCATACCTTTTTGATTCGTGTTGATGATAAAATTGAACAGAGCTTTAAAAACTATGAAGATTCAGCACAAACATGACCCCTTTTGGTTACCAGAATCGATCAAAATCACAGTTTGATTCTCGAACTCAAGAACCCTAATTTTAGAGAAAATTGGGAACTTTTCTGATTTTTAATGATTAATTATAATTAATTAAATAAAAATTAGGCTTTTTATAGTAGTGAAATTAATACTCCTAATTAAAATTAAGGCCCTAATTCTACATCTTTTAAAATTATAAGCCCCTAATTTTATAATTTTTGAGTTTAAAATTTAATTTATAAATATTTTATATATACAATATATATGCCAAAATTTCCCAAAAATTGTGAACAATGCAAAAATACAAAGAAATGGTATAAATGAAAGTCCTGTAATTTTATAAAAATGAAAATGTGATTTTTGTGGGGTTTTTAACACCCAATGGGGCCCGGAAAAGTCATATTTTGCGAAACGAGAAAATTTATAAAATACCTAGATGTTTAGAATAACGCGATGGTAAAAGCCGTTTGATGAAAAATAAGGCCCATTATTTTATTTGAAATATATGCTTTAAAATCATGATTCGGGTCATATAACTTTTGATATGAAAGTTATAAATGCAAAATGAAAATATCTGAAAAATATCTTAAAAATACCGGGACGACACAGAATGCACGTAACACATAACAATTAGGCTTTGACAGTTAATTACACATAAATGACACATTAACACACACAATTTATTATAAATATGATATAATACAGACGTAATTTTCCCAGACGTTACATCTGTAATAGCCTTCTCAGAAATTTGAAATACAGGAAGCAATTCATCATTATCAAATTCAACATTGAGGCATAGAAAATTAAAAATCAGTTGAAGAAATCTAGTATACCATATTACACCTGATGCATCTGTTGTCCTAGCAATTATGAATTGAAGAATGGTGTTACCATAGTCAAAATTACAAGAATAGAGAAGAGAATACCCAATTTTCAGAGAAGTGGATGGAAAAGCATCAAAATTTGTAGTCTTATTCAAGAAACATCTGCTGATGCAATCAAAGAAGAAATTCCATTCTCTCTTTAGCTTTGTTTTTGTTAATTTCCCAATTGTTGTGATGTCACATTTGTAGTTCAGAGTTCTAAGCATATCAAACAGCTTTTCAGTTGTATAATTGTCAGGAGCACCATCATAAGCAGACAATCTTAGTGCTTGAACAAGAACATCAGCATCAACCTCATACCTGTATCCCTTAAATTCAAAAGAGAAACCAATATTTGTTGTATTAACTAGAGTTGTATCCCATACCTGCATTACAGCCCTGTATGATACCTTAGTAGGATTTGTGAGAGCATATCCAATTGGACATTGGAGTAAGAAAACATGTATATCATGAAAAGATTGAGGAAACTGCTGATGTGTAAGTGGAGCCAAGTAGTTGTTGGTTCCAAAAGTGTTGCCATGAATAATAGGGGTATAACCGAAATAGGGTGAAAGCTCAGAAGATGACATGATGTTTGTAGTTGTTGAGAATAGGTGTTCGTTAGATGTGAATAGTAAAGCTGTGTGTATGATAATATGTGTCACAGAGGTTCTTGTGCAAATATAAGTTTGCAAAGCTTAGTTGTATGTAACACACTCAGAGAAGGAATTTTAGTGAATTAGACTTCTGATAGAGGATAATTATTGAAGAATTGGAGTGGAAAGTGGAGTAATGTGCGGAATCAGCAACAAAGAACGCACTGATCCTGTAGAAAATCGATGTGTGACTTTGTTCAACAGTTTATCCACTTTTAAACAATAATTAAGAAGACAATCACTTTTTCAGCATTAAACAATTAAAAAAATCATTTTTCAATAATATTCTAAATTAAAATAAGCTGACCTGTCATCAGTATTTGGTACCTCTTATCTGTCAGGATTTGACATCGTCAGGATTTATCGATTCAAATTCATCAGTGTTTGTCAAAACAACTCAAGCTTATCAGAAAACCACAATTTTAATCTCAAGAATCATCAAAAGATAGATGTTAATAGTGTGATGTATAGATTAACAGGATACAATAAAGAACACTTACATGCATACACAACTAAAGAACTTAGACTAAATCTTGTAAGCAAAATAAACAAAATTTCATTAATAATTTAAGAGAGTACATTTCATGAATTTTTTTATTACATGCAAAAGAGATTACAAGAAAATCCTAGTCTAAATAGATGAACATGATTATTTTTATTAGTTCCTCCTACTCTCCACGAAAAGTACAGTAAGACGGATGATTTGTTCTTGCTGACGAAGAACTTCTCGTCTTTCTTCCTTCAGACGATCGAGATGGAGACGATAATCCATCTCAAAGAACAGGGGATATGTCAGAATCTCCTGTGGAACCGAGTTCCACACTTCATTGGGAATGGCAGTGATGTGCCATTCCTGTTGCCAGTCATCACAGCTAAACTCCACATTGAAGTTTTCATAGTTCAAGAACATGTTGCAGAGAACCATTTTGTGATAGAGAAGAAAAAATATGAGAAATGAAAGTGAAAAGAGTGTTTTGTGCATAGGAAGAGATGATTGGACTGAATGAGAATGACGATTTAAATAACTGAGGGAAAATCAAGAGACTAGGAGACTGATTGATTATTAAGTGTAGAGTTAACTTAATAATTTAACCAAAAGATATCTTATTAAAGCGCGTCTTCCTAGACTGATTTGCAATGATGACAATGATATATATTCGTACATGCACATTTAGCAAATAAATTTACTTAATTTATCATGCATATAACAAATTACATCAAAAATTCCCAACTTGATATCTTGAACAGTATTTAGGACATATAAGGATTTGATCAACATACATCAGGATTTGATCAAATATAAATTTAAAAGAATTTATTTGTCCCAACTAACCAGACCAAGTTCATTGACAAGCTTTGTAAATGTTGCTTCAGGTAATGGCTTCGTGAAGATATCGGTCAACTGCTGATCAGTAGGAACAAAATGAAGCTCAATCGTTCCTTCCATAACATGGTCTCTTATAAAGTGATATTTGATGCTGATATGTTTAGTAACAGAGTGTTGCACTGGGTTTCCTGTCATAGCAATAGCACTTTGATTATCACAATAAAGAGTAATTTTAGAAAATGATAATCCATAGTCCATGAGCTGATTACTCATCCATTACAACTGAGCACAACAACTCCCAGCTGCAATATATTCAGCCTCAGTAGTCGAAGTAGAAATAGATTTGTGCTTTTTACCGAACCGTGAGACTAATCTGCCTCCCAAAAATTGACAGCTCCCAGATGTACTCTTTCTGTCTATCTTGCATCTAGCAAAATTAGCATGTGAATAACCACATAATGCAAAATCAGCTTCCCTTGCATACCAGAGACCAAGTGATACAGTACCCTTGAGGTATCTGAAAATTCTCTTTACTACAATAAGATGTGGCTCCCTTGGATTTTCCTAAAATCTTGCACATAAATAGGTGGCAAACATAATGTCTGGCCTACTAGCTGTTAGGTACAAAAGAGAACCAATTCTACCTATGTAATTTGAGACATCAATTGTTGTACCTTCATGAGGATCAAGCTTTGTAGCAGTTGCCATTGGAGTAGTTGCAGTTGCATTATCTTGCATATTAAACCTTTTCAGCAGATTCTTTGTGTACTTTGACTGATTAATGTAGATATCATTATCAATCTGTTTAATTTGCAATCCTAAGAAGTAACTCATCTCTCCCATCATACTCATTTGATATCTTGATTGCATTAACTTTGAGAACTTATCACACAGTTTTTGATTAGTTGATCCAAAAATGATATTATCCACATAAATTTGAACTAAAAGCAGATCTTTACTTTGATTCAGATAAAATAAAGTTTTATCTATTGTACCTCTTTTGAATCCACTTTCCAACATAAATTGAGCAAGAGTCTCATACCATGCCCTAGGTGCTTGCTTTAGTCTATAAAGTGCTTTTTCAAGTCTATAAACATAATCAGGATGTTTAAGATCCACAAAACCTAGTGGTTGTTCAACATAGACTTCCTCTTCAAGTTCTCCATCGAGAAATGCACTCTTGACATCCATCTGAAAGACTTTGAATTTCTTGTGTGCAGCATATGCCAAGAAAATTCTGATTGCTTCCAGCCTAGCAACAAAAGCAAATGTTTTATTATAGTCAATACCTTCTTGCATTTCTTTCTTTTGAACTCATTCAACTCTTCTTGCATAGCCATGGCCCAATCTGCATCCTTGAGTGCATCTTCTACTTTCTTTGGCTCTTCTTTTGAAAGTAGATTATGATATAAACATTCATTTTGAGTTACACTCCTTGTCTTTACAACTTCATCGGGATTTCCAATGATCAGATCAGGAGTATAATCTTTAGTCCATTTTCTGGCACTAGGAAGTGTCCTTCTGGAGCTAGATGCTCCCCCTAAATTGTATGCTTCATCAAATGCATTTGAGGCTCCCCTGAATCTGTGTTGTTATCTCCTGATAAAGGTTTGGGGCTTGAATCACATCCATCTGATATTCAATCAGCATTGGATTCTGAATGACCATATTAAGAAGAACCTTGAGTTGATTCTTCAGTGTTATTACCATCAGCTGAACCTTGATATTGCTCCCCCTCAATATGTGCAGGTTCATTAGTACAATCATCATCTTCAGAATCAGAAGGAGTATTAGGATTTGGATCATCAAGATTTGACAGTTCATTAGAGTTTGATCCAGATTCCAACAATACATTTTCATTTGCAAAGATTAGACTTTCATGATAATCTTCTTCAAAACCAGTAATCTTCTTATCATCAAAAGATACATTTATGAAGCTAACTACAGTATTATTTCTCAGATTGAAAACTCTGTATGCTCTTGATGGTGAGTATCCAACAAAGATTCCTTCATCAGCTTTTGATTCAAACTTTCCTAGCTGATCAGTATAAGTTCTCAAAACAAAGCACTTACATTCAAATACATGAAGATGTTTGAGGATGAGCTTCTTTTCTTTCAGCATCTGATAAGGAGTAACACCATGTCTGTCTATCAGTGTGATATTCTGAGTATAACATGTTGTGTTTACTACTTCTTCCCAGAAGTAAGTGGGTAGTTTTGCTTCTTTCAGCAGAGTCCTGCCAGCTTCAATCAAGGTTCTGTTCTTCCTCTCAACAACATTATTTTGTTGAGGTGTACCATGAGCTGAGAATTGTTGTTGTATGCCTTTATACTTGCAGACTTCCTCCATTTTTGAGTTCTTGAACTCGGTGCCATTATCACTTCTCAGAATTTTCACTTTGTGGGTGGATCCATTTTCAATTTTCCTTATGTGATCCAGAAAAATTTCTGGAGTTTCATCCTTCCTGTGTAGAAAATAAACCCAAGTGTATCTAGAGAAATCATCAACAATTACAAGTGTGTACCTTTTCTTGTTGATGGACATTATGTTCACTGGTCCAAAGAGATCCAAGTGTTACATGTGATATGGCTCAGTAATAGAGAATTCTATTTTACTTTTAAAAGATACTCTTCTTTGTTTGGACTTTTGGAAAGCATCACTAAGACCATCAGATGAGTATAACATATTTGGTAATCCCCTTACTAGCTCCTTCTTGGCAAGTTCATTGATTGAATTGAAGTTGAGATATAAGGGCTTCTTGTGCCAGTTCCAGCTCTCATATACTGATGCCTTTGAGATAAGGCAAGTAGCTTCTTTCTCAAGACTTTCATGTAGCCTTACTTCATATATGTTACCATGTTTATGACTTATCAAGACAATTTTCTTTGACTTGTTATGAACAACTTCACAGTGTGAGTCATAGAATACCACATGATAACCTCTGTCAGTGATTTGACTGATGCTGAGAAGATTGTGTTTTAGTCCTTCCACCAGAGCTACATTCTCTATTGCTACCTTTCCAATTATCAAGCTGCCATATCCCAGAGTGTGTCCTACATTTACATCTCCATAAGATACATCTGGGCCAACCTTCTTCTCACATTCTGACAACAGGGATTTATTTCCAGTCATGTGTCCTGAACATCCACTCTCCAAGACAAGAGTATTTTTCTTGTTACCCTGCAATCAGAGGAATAATTAATTAGAAGGATTTTTAAGGACCCACACTTGTTGGTCCCTCTTTTTGGACAACTTAAGCCTTTATGAGTTAGGAATACTTCTGACAGTTTTTCTTTTGTCATGATTTGTCTTGTCAGGAGCAGATTTAGTAGAACAAGGAGAATTGAGCACACAAGCAACTTTATTAAATTTAGGAAAAGGTTCATAATAGTTGTGATACAACTTATGAATGGAACTACAAGTATAAATCAAATGCCAACTACTACCACAATGAAAACAAGGATTTGTGGTTTATAAAATACTGATCTATTGCTAAAACATCAGACTCAGGAATAGCAGTTTTCATTTTCTTACTCCTCCTACAATCAATAGCAAGATGATTAGTATTACCATAATTAAAACAAGTTTTTCTAGGAGCATTGGGAACAAACTTATAATTAGAATCCTTAGAAATACCTTTGTTAGGTCCCAATTTGTTTGTAGAAGGGGGGGTTGAATACAAACAGTACCAAATAATCGAATAAATGCGGAATAAAAAATGTTAAACAAAATTCAAGTTAAATAAAAATATTATTAAACTTGAAAGGTGTTACAACAACTGTATCGATTACAAGGTATTAATCTCAAATCAATTATCACAAATCTAGAATAAATTCGACATGAACTTTTTCTATTTTTGCAATAATTAGAATCAAATGCTAAACGCGATTTGAGATTAAGTTCTAGGGATTTTGATCCGCTAGATTGTTACACAAGAATAAGATAAAGATTTCTAGTTGATTGGATTTAACTTTACAATCTAGAAATTGATCTTGAATTAAGCAGATGAAAAATGGAATGTTTCAGAGGCGGCTGCTTTTTCTTTCTGTGTTCTTGTTTTTGACTTGTGTATTTTGATGGATAAAAATGAACTGCTGCTTGTCTGCTTCTTTTTAATCAACAGAATAGAATTGAACTGGCAAGACAATCCTGAGCTCAGCAAGACAATCGGTAGGACAATGGATTGAACTAGCAAGACAATCTGAATGAACTAGCATGACAATCAGAATGAACTAGCATGACAATCAGAATGAACTAGCAAGACAATCCTCCTCCTAGTGTAACTTTCGGTGAGACTATTGAAAATGGCCTAGCATGACAATCGGTATGACAATCCTGATTGTCATGCTAGTTCATTTTCAATTGTCTTGCTGATTTAATGCAGATTTTAATCCAATTAAAATTATGAAAATTCCTAAAATTAATTCTGAATTAATTAATCAATTAATTTAATTAATCGATAAATTAATCCTTGCAGATATAATTTATTTACTTAATTAAATTATATGACTTAATTAATTAATAGAGAATTAATACTAACCCTGAGCAGCATCCATTCTTCTGAATATCTTCTGAAAATCACTGAGAATTATGAATCAATTCCGCCACTTCAACGTTGACACTCGATGTACTGTCTGGTTCATGAGTGACTAACTTCCGTGACGTTTCTTCATGTCTTGACTTTGACGCTTTGATTTTCTTCAGATTAAATCCTTGTAATTAATGATACTCTGACGAGATCTCTGTCACTTGATTAAATCCACGATCTTGATTTATATCACTGAGGCATGATCAACTTCTTGAACTTCTTCCAGTGAATTACCTCCTCAAGTCTGTAGATGAACCTTGTTTCTGAATCCTTTGACAGATATTACTTTGCGAGATCTCTCTGACGGTCGATCCACTATTTACTTATTACATTCTTATTTGAGTTGAGTTGAATCCTCGAATATACAAATAGGCTATGACATATGACTTACAATCTCCCCCTATTTGTTTGTTAGACAATAACACACAAATACCTAGAGGATAACTCAACTAACAAATAAGAAAAAGATATAAATATACATGCAAAGTAAATAGTAGAAAAGTTCTGGACTAGATTTAACATTTTCCAGATTCCAAGTAGATGTTCCTCTAGACTGAACATATCTTCAAGTAGTTCCATCTTTATTTGTACAACCACATTTCCTGTTGAGAAGCCCATATCTCTTGCTTCTCCCCCCATGAGAATCAACTGATTAAAGGAGATCACCTTCGTTTTACCACCTCTCCCGTACAATAGGATCCGCAGATAAAAACCAATGGTACTCCCCTAACTGCTTCTTCCCTTACTAGGAAATCACCTTGTGTTTACCACCTCTCCCGTACAATAGGATCCGTAGTTAGAAACAACAATGGTGTGGTGTAGTGTACATGTAGGATCTTTTTCTTACTCCCTGCTATTTCTCCCCCTTAGTTGAGGAATCCTCCAAACTATTACTTAAGCTTTTATCTCCCCCTTAAAGAAGGAATGTATGCCATCGTCAGAAGGAGTTCTCATATTTCACTTGGTTGGAAAAGAAATAACAAGTAGTTTCTCTTTCTTCCTCACTGTGAGTGTGTGATCCTGTTTTAGTGTACCTCACATGTGTTTCACTCTTCTCTCCACTCGTGTTTACACTCATTCTCACAAGTGTATCACTCTTCTCTCATAGCTCCATAATCCAGCTGTACCTGCAAGGAAAATCACCTTAGCCATCCTTAAGGAGGTCACAGGTGGTGCAATGGGAGTTCACAAATCCCCATCCTTGTTAAACTCGTCAGATGAATCTGAATCATAATTTACAAGTTGCTAGTTTCCCTTTTAGGGTTCCAAATTTCAATTCTGGGAAGGTAAACAATGATCCAAAGAATTTAGCATAAAGATCACAGTTCCCTTCTAATGCCTGTGAAGACATTTCCTTGTGACTCATCAGGTAATATCTGAATCATTGTCAACAAGTTGCCGATCTGCACCTATGTCAGATCCACTATCCGCAGATGCATCCAGGGGATTTAAGCCTGGGGAGGTAGACACTGACCACTGACATATGGCTTTTGGATCAGTATCCTCTCCTAACACCTGTAAAGGCAATTGGTCCACTAACGAACCTTGAACAATCGAATCTGACCTTAAAATGGTCGAAACTCTTGTTTCCGTCAACTCATCCTTTGTGTGTGTAACCTCTCCTTGTGCATCAAGAATTGATTATGTTTGAAGTGGTGACACTACATCAGATACCTTGGCCGATAGGCAAAATTCAATAGACTCACCCTGTTGAGAGAATGAATCTAGTAACTGTTTTTGTGCCTTTTCAGCCATTACATCTTTTTGAGAAGATGTATGGGGGCTAGCAGTTGTCTCGGTTTAAATACTACTCATCTATGTAGGAGACAGAACTACTGGGTTGACTACAGAACCTTCCTTATGTGGTGCACTAAGGCACTATCTCCCTCACGCTCATTAATACTATTTTTAGTGGTAAAAGAGTGTTGGTTGGTTCTGTTTTTGTGTTTGTCTTTACAGACTGGGATAGACGTTGTGGGTTTTCAACCTCATGACTGTCAATGAAAGAAAGTCATTGGAGACTGAACCTGTATCATAGAACATATGGTAATAGAGAGAAAATGATTTACAATAGTGATTTCAAAAGATTTTACATGAAATAAGAAATCACTAATGTAGAAAGAAGTTTAATTTTTGTTTTTCAAAATGAATGAGTTTTTGATAAAACATTGATCACTTAGGGTAAAGTCTAAGTAATTCTCATTCATGTCAAAAGCTTACAAATATCTGCAACATAATGTTAACAACATATCATTGACCGATACTTGTCAAGTACTTTAGATACTAATTGTTATGTTGCATAAACAATATACCACTGCACATATAAAACAATATGATTGTGCTTAGTGATAAGATAGTTATTAATATGACGACTCTACTAGTTCATATAAAATTATAACTTCTGTTAGAGTGCCATACCATGTCCTTGACGATTGCTTGAGCAGTATACTAGTTCATACCAACCTGAAGTGAGATTGTGAAAAAGAGATTGCATAGTCCAATAGATCTGCAGCTGCAAAGTCCATAAACTGTGGTGCACTGACTTCCTCTTTTAACTCACCAACCAGGAGTACACTTGTACACATCTTACTAGAGTACAATTCCAAGTCTAATGTGCAACAAGTGCCTGATATGTCGTAATATTCTCAAGTCTCGTCACTGGTGCTATATGTTAGATACTGCTTCCTGATAATAACCTAGCACAATATACAAAATTACAATGATAACATTCCCAGCTTGCAAACAGCCATATCCCTCAGATAAACCTTTGCTGTTATCTCCAAAGGTAACCAGGGGGCCAGCTTTCTCAATCCGCATTTGATAGCAGGGCTCTATCTCCGGTCATATGTCTTGATGATCCACTGTCAAGAATCCACACTACCGGTTACACCTGTTTAATGCCCTGCACTTCAAATGGATTAGACCTTCTTCGGAACCCAAACTTGATTGGGCCCGGCATACTTGTAGAACTGTCCTTTGTCAGGCAAAACAACATTTTTAATCTTAATTGTCTCAACTTTCTCAATGACTGGACATTTGACCTTGTAAACAGCCTTAACAAATTTCTGTTTAAGCTTAGGTACAAATGTCTCCTTTCTAGCCTTAGAAGGACTGGCAGTCTTAGACCTATCATGCTTCTTGTTATTCACATGCTGACGAGGAGTAGTCTTATCATTAGACACATGCTTACCATTAAAATAAGCATACATCATATTAAAAGCACAAGACATACAATTAGCAACACCACATGCTTTATGAGAGTGATTAACAGCAGGCAATTTATGCATGGTAGACATGGCATTATTGTTATCCAACTCATGTGTGTCTGAGTTAGTCTCAGTTGCTTTCACAACTTTGACTGGAACTTTCGACTCACTTGACTTGGAAACAATCTTCTCATAAGCATGATCCTCAGCACGTATTTCTTCTTGAATAACAGAAGAGGTCGCATCAA
The DNA here is from genome assembly GCF_009905375.1 of Apium graveolens. Lineage (NCBI taxonomy): Eukaryota > Viridiplantae > Streptophyta > Magnoliopsida > Apiales > Apiaceae > Apium > Apium graveolens. The sequence continues at coordinate 288,238,302 of NC_133650.1, forward strand.
ATGGTTCAGCAATTGATGCTTTATAGAGGGGTTCATCAACACCCTTAAGCACATGTGGTACTTCCCTCCCTTTAGCACAGACATGAGGAGGGGAGTTTATGCCTAATTCTCCAATAGCAGCATTGTAATCATATCCTATTCCAGATGTTTGATTAACAGCTTGCTTAATGTAGAACTCTTTAGCCTTCGAACAAGAATTGAAGTAGGCTCTAACCTTAGTCTCAAGACCGGTGATCTTGTCTTTGAGAATAATTTCGAGTTTTCTATAATAGTCAACTCTATTTTCTAGAAAAGATACCTGTTCTTTTAATTTGTCTTGATTAATGTGCACAAGTCTTAATTCATTGACCTCTTTCTCAAGGTCTGTGATCTGTAAAGTTAACAGTTCATTATCACGACGTGCACAATCTAAGTTACCTCTTAGATGATAAACCATTTCAGCATCAGAAAGTTTTACCTCTATTCTTGACGATGAAGCTTTTCCATCAATAGCCATAAGAGCAAGATTTCCTTCATCTTCATCTTCACTGTCAGTATCATCCCAGCTTCTTCCCTTTGCCAGATAAGCCCTTTCAGAGTTCTTTCTTACTTGCTTTGGCTTTCTACATTCTGTGGCAAAGTGTCCCAACTCATTGCAGTTATAGCATCTGATGGTGCTCCGATCAACCATCCCTGTTTTATATCCACCACTGCTGGTGTTAGAGGATGAAGATCCACCTTTCTGGAATTTGTTATAGTTGGACTTGTACTTAAGCTTGGGATTCCTCTTGAATCTGACATGGGAGAATCTCTTGACAATTTGGGCCATTGATTCATCTTCCAATTGCTCCAGCTCTTCCAAGGAATAAAAATCATCACTTGATTGATTTGTAGTAGGAGGATCATATTCTGCTACTAACTCATTTTCCTCACCCTTGGAAAACTGTACCATTCTTTCTAACTGTTGAGATTGTTGTTGTTGTTGACCTTCAGCTACAAGTGCAGTAGATGTGCTGACCATTCTATCCTTCCCGTAGACTTCCTTCTGTTGAATCTGCTCCAACTCATAGGTTTTTAACACTCCATAGAGCCTGTCCAAAGAAATTTCACTCAGATCTCTAGCTTCTCTAATGGCAGTGATTCTATGTTCAAGATGAGCTGGCAGTGTTAAAAGGAACTTTTTGTTGACCTCCCTGATTGAATAATACTTTCCATTGATGTTCAGGTTGTTGATCAACGCATTGTACCTCTCAAACACTTCAGTAATTCCTTCTCCTGGATTTGATTTGAAATGTTCATATTCAGAGGTTAGGATTTCCAACTTGTTCTCCCTAACTTCCTCTGTGCCTTCATTAATCACCTCAATAGTTTCCCACATGTGTTTGGAATTTTTACAGTTCATCACATGTCTGTTCATCAAGGGATCAAGGGAATCAATTAATATTAATTGAAGGCTGGCATCCAAGGAGGCTTCTTCCTTCTCAGCAGGAGTAAAATCTTCAGGCTCTTTTGGATAGGTTCTAGCTTCAGTAGTCACCACACCATCTATTATTACCTCCGGTTCAATAACCATCGGAGTTTTTATACCCTTCTTTAACAAGTTTGAATATTTGGGATTTGCAACTTGTAAAAATAATAGCATCTTCTTCTTCCACATGATATAATTCTCTTTATCAAATTGTGGAATATTAACGGTTCCAACTTTATGTGAAGTCATTATGAATTTTTGAATAAATAAAAATTCAAGGAGTTGAAAAATCACAAAAGTCTAGGATCTTGATTTGTTCGTTAATCAGAAGGCTCTGATACCAATTGTTAGGTCCCAATTTGTTTGTAGAAGGGGGGGTTGAATACAAACAGTACCAAATAATCGAATAAATGCGGAATAAAAAATGTGAAACAAAATTCAATTTAAATAAAAATATTATTAAACTTGAAAGGTGTTACAACAACTGTATCGATTACAAGGTATTAATCTCAAATCAATTATCACAAATCTAGAATAAATTCGACATGAACTTTTTCTATTTTTGCAATAATTAGAATCAAATGCTAAACGCGATTTGAGATTAAGTTCTAGGGATTTTGATCCGCTAGATTGTTACACAAGAATAAGATAAAGATTTCTAGTTGATTGGATTTAACTTTACAATCTAGAAATTGATCTTGAATTAAGCAGATGAAAAATGGAATGTTTCAGAGGCGGCTGCTTTTTCTTTCTGTGTTCTTGTTTTTGACTTGTGTATTTTGATGGATAAAAATGAACTGCTGCTTGTCTGCTTCTTTTTAATCAACAGAATAGAATTGAACTGGCAAGACAATCCTGAGCTCAGCAAGACAATCGGTAGGACAATGGATTGAACTAGCAAGACAATCTGAATGAACTAGCATGACAATCAGAATGAACTAGCATGACAATCAGAATGAACTAGCAAGACAATCCTCCTCCTAGTGTAACTTTCGGTGAGACTATTGAAAATGGCCTAGCATGACAATCGGTATGACAATCCTGATTGTCATGCTAGTTCATTTTCAATTGTCTTGCTGATTTAATGCAGATTTTAATCCAATTAAAATTCTGAAAATTCCTAAAATTAATTCTGAATTAATTAATCAATTAATTTAATTAATCAATAAATTAATCCTTGCAGATATAATTTATTTACTTAATTAAATTATATGACTTAATTAATTAATAAAGAATTAATACTAACCCTGAGCAGCATCCATTCTTCTGAATATCTTCTGAAAATCACTGAGAATTATGAATCAATTCCGCCACTTCAACGTTGACACTCGATGTACTGTCTGGTTCATGAGTGACTAACTTCCGTGACGTTTCTTCATGTCTTGACTTTGACGCTTTGATTTTCTTCAGATTAAATCCTTGTAATTAATGATACTCTGACGAGATCTCTGTCACTTGATTAAATCCACGATCTTGATTTATATCACTGAGGCATGATCAACTTCTTGAACTTCTTCCAGTGAATTACCTCCTCAAGTCTGTAGATGAACCTTGTTTCTGAATCCTTTGACAGATATTACTTTGCGAGATCTCTCTGACGGTCGATCCACTATTTACTTATTACATTCTTATTTGAGTTGAGTTGAATCCTCGAATATACAAATAGGCTATGACATATGACTTACAATCTCCCCCTATTTGTTTGTTAGACAATAACACACAAATACCTAGAGGATAACTCAACTAACAAATAAGAAAAAGATATAAATATACATGCAAAGTAAATAGTAGAAAAGTTCTGGACTAGATTTAACATTTTCCAGATTCCAAGTAGATGTTCCTCTAGACTGAACATATCTTCAAGTAGTTCCATCTTTATTTGTACAACCACATTTCCTGTTGAGAAGCCCATATCTCTTGCTTCTCCCCCCATGAGAATCAACTGATTAAAGGAGATCACCTTCGTTTTACCACCTCTCCCGTACAATAGGATCCGCAGATAAAAACCAATGGTACTCCCCTAACTGCTTCTTCCTTACTAGGAAATCACCTTGTGTTTACCACCTCTCCCGTACAATAGGATCCGTAGTTAGAAACAACAATGGTGTGGTGTAGTGTACATGTAGGATCTTTTTCATACTCCCTGCTATTTCTCCCCCTTAGTTGAGGAATCCTCCAAACTATTACTTAAGCTTTTATCTCCCCCTTAAAGAAGGAATGTATGCCATCGTCAGAAGGAGTTCTCATATTTCACTTGGTTGGAAAAGAAATAACAAGTAGTTTCTCTTTCTTCCTCACTGTGAGTGTGTGATCCTGTTTTAGTGTACCTCACATGTGTTTCACTCTTCTCTCCACTCGTGTTTACACTCATTCTCACAAGTGTATCACTCTTCTCTCATAGCTCCATAATCCAGCTGTACCTGCAAGGAAAATCACCTTAGCCATCCTTAAGGAGGTCACAGGTGGTGCAATGGGAGTTCACAAATCCCCATCCTTGTTAAACTCGTCAGATGAATCTGAATCATAATTTACAAGTTGCTAGTTTCCCTTTTAGGGTTCCAAATTTCAATTCTGGGAAGGTAAACAATGATCCAAAGAATTTAGCATAAAGATCACAGTTCCCTTCTAATGCCTGTGAAGACATTTCCTTGTGACTCATCAGGTAATATCTGAATCATTGTCAACAAGTTGCCGATCTGCACCTATGTCAGATCCACTATCCGCAGATGCATCCAGGGGATTTAAGCCTGGGGAGGTAGACACTGACCACTGACATATGGCTTTTGGATCAGTATCCTCTCCTAACACCTGTAAAGGCAATTGGTCCACTAACGAACCTTGAACAATCGAATCTGACCTTAAAATGGTCGAAACTCTTGTTTCCGTCAACTCATCCTTTGTGTGTGTAACCTCTCCTTGTGCATCAAGAATTGATTATGTTTGAAGTGGTGACACTACATCAGATACCTTGGCCGATAGGCAAAATTCAATAGACTCACCCTGTTGAGAGAATGAATCTAGTAACTGTTTTTGTGCCTTTTCAGCCATTACATCTTTTTGAGAAGATGTATGGGGGCTAGCAGTTGTCTCGGTTTAAATACTACTCATCTATGTAGGAGACAGAACTACTGGGTTGACTACAGAACCTTCCTTATGTGGTGCACTAAGGCACTATCTCCCTCACGCTCATTAATACTACTTTTAGTGGTAAAAGAGTGTTGGTTGGTTCTGTTTTTGTGTTTGTCTTTACAGACTGGGATAGACGTTGTGGGTTTTCAACCTCATGACTGTCAATGAAAGAAAGTCATTGGAGACTGAACCTGTATCATAGAACATATGGTAATAGAGAGAAAATGATTTACAATAGTGATTTCAAAAGATTTTACATGAAATAAGAAATCACTAATGTAGAAAGAAGTTTAATTTTTGTTTTTCAAAATGAATGAGTTTTTGATAAAACATTGATCACTTAGGGTAAAGTCTAAGTAATTCTCATTCATGTCAAAAGCTTACAAATATCTGCAACATAATGTTAACAACATATCATTGACCGATACTTGTCAAGTACTTTAGATACTAATTGTTATGTTGCATAAACAATATACCACTGCACATATAAAACAATATGATTGTGCTTAGTGATAAGATAGTTATTAATATGACGACTCTACTAGTTCATATAAAATTATAACTTCTGTTAGAGTGCCATACCATGTCCATGACGATTGCTTGAGCAGTATACTAGTTCATACCAACCTGAAGTGAGATTGTGAAAAAGAGATTGCATAGTCCAATAGATCTGCAGCTGCAAAGTCCATAAACTGTGGTGCACTGACTTCCTCTTTTAACTCACCAACCAGGAGTACACTTGTACACATCTTACTAGAGTACAATTCCAAGTGTAATGTGCAACAAGTGCCTGATATGTCGTAATATTCTCAAGTCTCGTCACTGGTGCTATATGTTAGATATTGCTTCCTGATAATAACCTAGCACAATATACAAAATTACAATGATAACATTCCCAGCTTGCAAACAGCCATATCCCTCAGAGAAACCTTTGCTGTTATCTCCAAAGGTAACCAGGGGGCCAGCTTTCTCAATCCGCATTTGATAGCAGGGCTCTATCTCCGGTCATATGTCTTGATGATCCACTGTCAAGAATCCACACTACCGGTTACACCTGTTTAATGCCCTGCACTTCAAATGGATTAGACCTTCTTCGGAACCCAAACTTGATTGGGCCCGGCATACTTGTAGAACTGTCCTTTGTCAGGCAAAACAACATTTTTAATCTTAATTGTCTCAACTTTCTCAATGACTGAACATTTGACCTTGTAAACAGCCTTAACAAATTTCTGTTTAAGCTTAGGTACAAATGTCTCCTTTCTAGCCTTAGAAGGACTGGCAATCTTAGACCTATCATGCTTCTTGTTATTCACATGCTGACGAGGAGTAGTCTTATCATTAGACACATGCTTACCATTAAAATAAGCATACATCATATTAAAAGCACAAGACATACAATTAGCAACACCACATGCTTTATGAGAGTGATTAACAGCAGGCAATTTATGCATGGTACACATGGCATTATTGTTATCCAACTCATGTGTGTCTGAGTTAGTCTCAGTTGCTTTCACAACTTTGACTGGAACTTTCGACTCACTTGACTTGGAAACAATCTTCTCATAAGCATGATCCTCAGCACGTATTTCTTCTTGAATAACAGAAGAGGTTGCATCAAATGGTTCAGCAATTGATGCTTTATAGAGGGGTTCATCAACACCCTTAAGCACATGTGGTACTTCCCTCCCTTTAGCACAGACATGAGGAGGGGAGTTTATGCCTAATTCTCCAATAGCAGCATTGTAATCATATCCTATTCCAGATGTTTGATTAACAGCTTGCTTAATGTAGAACTCTTTAGCCTTCGAACAAGAATTGAAGTAGGCTCTAACCTTAGTCTCAAGACCGGTGATCTTGTCTTTGAGAATAGTTTCGAGTTTTCTATAATAGTCAACTCTATTTTCTAGAAAAGATACCTGTTCTTTTAATTTGTCTTGATTAATGTGCACAAGTCTTAATTCATTGACCTCTTTCTCAAGGTCTGTGATCTGTAAAGTTAACAGTTCATTATCACGACGTGCACAATCTAAGTTACCTCTTAGATGATAAACCATTTCAGCATCAGAAAGTTTTACCTCTATTCTTGACGATGAAGCTTTTCCATCAATAGCCATAAGAGCAAGATTTCCTTCATCTTCATCTTCACTGTCAGTATCATCCCAGCTTCTTCCCTTTGCCAGATAAGCCCTTTCAGAGTTCTTTCTTACTTGCTTTGGCTTTCTACATTCTGTGGCAAAGTGTCCCAACTCATTGCAGTTATAGCATCTGATGGTGCTCCGATCAACCATCCCTGTTTTATATCCACCACTGCTGGTGTTAGAGGATGAAGATCCACCTTTCTGGAATTTGTTATAGTTGGACTTGTACTTAAGCTTGGGATTCCTCTTGAATCTGACATGGGAGAATCTCTTGACAATTTGGGCCATTGATTCATCTTCCAATTGCTCCAGCTCTTCCAAGGAATAAAAATCATCACTTGATTGATTTGTAGTAGGAGGATCATATTCTGCTACTAACTCATTTTCCTCACCCTTGGAAAACTGTACCATTCTTTCTAACTGTTGAGATTGTTGTTGTTGTTGACCTTCAGCTACAAGTGCAGTAGATGTGCTGACCATTCTATCCTTCCCGTAGACTTCCTTCTGTTGAATCTGCTCCAACTCATAGGTTTTTAACACTCCATAGAGCCTGTCCAAAGAAATTTCACTCAGATCTCTAGCTTCTCTAATGGCAGTGATTCTATGTTCAAGATGAGCTGGCAGTGTTAAAAGGAACTTTTTGTTGACCTCCCTGATTGAATAATACTTTCCATTGATGTTCAGGTTGTTGATCAACGCATTGTACCTCTCAAACACTTCAGTAATTCCTTCTCCTGGATTTGATTTGAAATGTTCATATTCAGAGGTTAGGATTTCCAACTTGTTCTCCCTAACTTCCTCTGTGCCTTCATTAATCACCTCAATAGTTTCCCACATGTGTTTGGAATTTTTACAGTTCATCACATGTCTGTTCATCAAGGGATCAAGGGAATCAATTAATATTAATTGAAGGCTGGCATCCAAGGAGGCTTCTTCCTTCTCAGCAGGAGTAAAATCTTCAGGCTCTTTTGGATAGGTTCTAGCTTCAGTAGTCACCACACCATCTATTATTACCTCCGGTTCAATAACCATCGGAGTTTTTATACCCTTCTTTAACAAGTTTGAATATTTGGGATTTGCAACTTGTAAAAATAATAGCATCTTCTTCTTCCACATGATATAATTCTCTTTATCAAATTGTGGAATTTTAACGGTTCCAACTTTATGTGAAGTCATTATGAATTTTTGAATAAATAAAAATTCAAGGAGTTGAAAAATCACAAAAGTCTAGGATCTTGATTTGTTCATTAATCAGAAGGCTCTGATACCAATTGTTAGGTCCCAATTTGTTTGTAGAAGGGGGGGTTGAATACAAACAGTACCAAATAATCGAATAAATGCGGAATAAAAAATGTGAAACAAAATTCAAGTTAAATAAAAATATTATTAAACTTGAAAGGTGTTACAACAACTGTATCGATTACAAGGTATTAATCTCAAATCAATTATCACGAATCTAGAATAAATTCGACATGAACTTTTTCTATTTTTGCAATAATTAGAATCAAATGCTAAACGCGATTTGAGATTAAGTTCTAGGGATTTTGATCCGCTAGATTGTTACACAAGAATAAGATAAAGATTTCTAGTTGATTGGATTTAACTTTACAATCTAGAAATTGATCTTGAATTAAGCAGATGAAAAATGGAATGTTTCAGAGGCGGCTGCTTTTTCTTTCTGTGTTCTTGTTTTTGACTTGTGTATTTTGATGGATAAAAATGAACTGCTGCTTGTCTGCTTCTTTTTAATCAACAGAATAGAATTGAACTGGCAAGACAATCCTGAGCTCAGCAAGACAATCGGTAGGATAATGGATTGAACTAGCAAGACAATCTGAATGAACTAGCATGACAATCAGAATGAACTAGCATGACAATCAGAATGAACTAGCAAGACAATCCTCCTCCTAGTGTAACTTTCGGTGAGACTATTGAAAATGGCCTAGCATGACAATCGGTATGACAATCCTGATTGTCATGCTAGTTCATTTTCAATTGTCTTGCTGATTTAATGCAGATTTTAATCCAATTAAAATTCTGAAAATTCCTAAAATTAATTCTGAATTAATTAATCAATTAATTTAATTAATCAATAAATTAATCCTTGCAGATATAATTTATTTACTTAATTAAATTATATGACTTAATTAATTAATAGAGAATTAATACTAACCCTGAGCAGCATCCATTCTTCTGAATATCTTCTGAAAATCACTGAGAATTATGAATCAATTCCGCCACTTCAACGTTGACACTCGATGTACTGTCTGGTTCATGAGTGACTAACTTCCGTGACGTTTCTTCATGTCTTGACTTTGACGCTTTGATTTTCTTCAGATTAAATCCTTGTAATTAATGATACTCTGACGAGATCTCTGTCACTTAATTAAATTCACGATCTTGATTTATATCACTGAGGCATGATCAACTTCTTGAACTTCTTCCAGTGAATTACCTCCTCAAGTCTGTAGATGAACCTTGTTTCTGAATCCTTTGATAGATATTACTTTGCGAGATCTCTCTGACGGTCGATCCACTATTTACTTATTACATTCTTATTTGAGTTGAGTTGAATCCTCGAATATACAAATAGGCTATGACATATGACTTACAACCTTGCTTACCATTCCTGTTCCTTTTAGGACCTTTTACTTGAGGTTTGTCAGTAACCTCAGATAATTTCTTTTTCAATTGTCTTTTAAACAAAAATCCTATGTTCTTTTCTTTCTAAACAGTCTTAATGGTTTCCTTGTTTTCCTTTCTTTGAGATTTATCACTTACTGATTTTTCTTGGGATGCTAATGTTGAACCCTTTTCATAGATGGATTTAGGTTCATCTATGTAGGGGGTCTGTTATTGACCTTCTGGGATATTATTAGTACTCTATGTGGCATATAAGTGTATGTAAAGATCGTCAGGATCCAATTCCGAACACTTTGATTTTTCCCGGAAATCCACTAGATACGGAAAGAATTAGGTATAAGGTAATAGGATAAAAAGGATTTAAATTAAAGGATTATAAGAGAGGGTCATAAAAGGATTATAATGTATTGAGAAAGGTTAAGGAAACCCAAGTAATAAGATCCCGGGTATGATCCCTCAAACGATAAACGAAAATGAAAGTTAAGCGAACCGTATAACAGATTAGCGGTCATTAGGCAAACAATTAGGAAGTTAATCAAAGAGATTAGAGGGGATGATGTCATCCAACCAATGAGAAGAGGACAAAGAGGGGAGGATGACATCACATGATGACATAAGCATGACATAGGGAGGAAGGAGACGTGGTTGGTTTATAACCACACAAAGTCAAGGTTAGAAAGGTAATTACCCAAAAACAAATCAAAAACAACCAACCAAAGAATCAAATCAAAGCAAAAACACAAAAATATCTCTTTCTTCCAAGCTTGCTCTCGGCTTTTCTTCTTTTTCAAAGAAGAAATTTCCAAAATTCAAGTTCCAAGCATTGTTAAATCACAAGGTAATTATCTAAGGTTCCTTGTACATAGATATGGATATCCTATAAGTTTAAGCTCCTAATTCCTTCACAATCTCTTCCAATAAATCAAGGAAGAAGATGTTGAATAGTAACCTTCAAGAAATAACTTTATTTTTCTTGAATTTTTATGAAAGTTTAAGGTTATACAAGCAAGGATCAAGGTTCTTTAGGCATTCAAAGCTCTTGTGTTGTGTTAAGAAGATTCAAGGAAGGTATAATCTCTTAACTAAGCTTTTTTATTGAATGTTAAGAGCATAATATGAGTATTCTAGTTCATTAGAGGCTTGATGGTTGTGTATGTAGAGATTAGTTGGTTTTGGGATGTTTTTGGAGTTGTAAATCTTGGTTATTGGTTAATAAACTTAAGTGTAGTTTAAATTCATGATAAAGAATAGTATAAATTGTTAATTTTGAGTTGTTGGGGCTGTTATGATAAAGTATGGATGGAGTTTTGATTGGGTTGTGATTGTGAGATGATTTGGAGTGGTTTAAAATTGGGTAATCGCGTAAACATAGTCGTCGTAATGTCCGATTTACCGTAGAATGTTTTTGTTCTTAACATCAGAACCCTTAACTCACTGCTAGGTTTTGACCATTGCCATGTTTAGATAGTTCATGTTACGAGCTTCGTTTTGATATGTGGTTCGTTTGATTCCGATGAACGGTTTAGGAGAAACGGCCGTTTTAAGTAACGACGTTTCGCGAACAAACCCTTACCCCTCGCCTTACTTTGAAACATAGGTTAAAGACCTTAAAGGACTAATTGAAGTATGAAACATTTATGTAAGGTGTAATAGGCAGTTGGTAAGACACTCGCGAAGGAATCGCCTTAAAACTTGTAATGGTTAAATTATTAAAAATGGTGGAGCCGAGGGTACTCGAGTGACTTAAGTAAATCGTTAAGCGTGAAAGCGAACGTTAGGACTCTAAATGGTTAAAGTCTAGTTTCTTAAGCGACCGGGGTTTAATTCCGACTTATGTTGTTGTTCATAGGTTATCGGACCCACTCTAAGCTTAAGTCTATCCGGGAGCACTCAGGCAAGTTTTCTACCCGTTATACTGTTGTTGTGATGTATACACTTGTATATGCATTATCTTGTAATAGATGCATGATGGTTATATTAGCAAATTCTTGCGATATATTGTAGCATGTGATATGGTGCATATGCATGCCTGTTTCGTATTCTTTCCATATATATCTGTTGGTTCAGTTGATAATACCTATGCTAGATAATAGCGGTAATTTGCATATACCCTTAGTATAGGGACCCAAAGGTGAAAACATTTTCTAAAACCGGGAGTCGAGGATCCCGAGTAGATTTTATATATATATAAATATTATATATATATATATGGTTATAGTTTTCAAAGCTATTAATCGAATAAGGTTTATTCGATAACTTTATTTTATTAATGAATATTATCTTGAATATTCATTTGAGGACTTATGACTCCTTTATTTTATTAATGAATATTATCTTGAATATTCATTCGAGGACTTATGACTCCTTTATATTATTTATTGAATATTACTTGGATATTCATTTGAGGATGTATGACTCCTTTATTTTATTTAATGAATATTATTTATAATATTCATTCGAGGTATTATGACTCCGCTTATTATTTATTAATATTCTTTACCTTATTAAAGAATAATGTTCGATAATCAAACTTACTTTTGATATTCAAATAAAGATATTACTTTCGTATAAGTATATCTTGATTATTTACTATTCATTTCAAGTATAAGTTTTAAAACTTCTACTTCAATTATTTTTATAAAGATTATTCTTTATGGGAATATTATTCAAATAATAATATTCAGATATTTTCTAATATATTGGGACTGATTTATTTTGTTAAATCAGCATCACTCCAAACATTCTTAAAAATGTTTTGCGAGTCTTCAAAATGATTTTTAAAAGTTAGAGCGGATCCCAAAACTCATTTTTATATTTAAGATCCTCCTTTCGAAGGGGATTTAAATACTCGCTCAAAACCTGAGGGATCCGGCTCTGTGGTGTGTTTTATATTCGCAACAAGGTTGCTGTTTTGATAAATGAATTGATTACTTACCCAACACTCTGGAAGTAAAATTCTTGGAACAAGTTAATCCATTAATAGGCATCGCCTGGGAAATATCCGTGAGTTCTCCTTTCCAACTAGATACGACTTCTTGGTGGAGCCGTATCAACAAGTTTCTACTTGGGGAAAGGGGGAACGAGCTTTACGTTTCAGAGTCATGGATTTCATCTGAACTAGGAGTGGCGTAAGTGGTCGAGTGGCACCGGCCCAGCCTTATTATATTGGCCCAAATGGCCTGGAAGTTCCGCTAAGGCGGTCCATTTCTTAGGAGTTCAGTGTTCGGTTGACAAGTAAATCCGACAGGTTCTCCTCTACATGTAGAAAATGGTGGGGTTGCACTACTACGACTGATCATCGTAAGTGGTCTTCCTGGCGCGACAAACTCCCGTAATGAGTTCATCATCCAATTGGATATTTTTGCAACACTACCCAGAGCACTTCGATAGAAAGGCTCGGTTGGGCGATTGTTGAGTGTTGGCAGGGTCAAGTTTTCAAAATGATGTTTGCATCAAATGAAGTATCTCGTAACTTCATTTTATTTTGATGATATTTTAAAGATTTAATCTATTCAAATCCTTTATTGATGATGTTTGCATCAAATGAAGTATCTCGTAACTTCATTTTATTGTGATGAATTTTTTAAAACTAATTATAACTTGAACGGTGGTAGTTCAAGTAGTATTTGGAAAAGATATAAGTATATTGGAGTATCTTGTAACTTCATCTTTTAACCTTATATCTAGTAAATGATTATCTTATGCATGACAAAGATTTTCAGAAAAACGTTGAGACAAGGTTAGATATATGAGATCACCTTGCAACTATATTTTTATACAGTTATACACTGGAACTTTGTGTGTATTATGCATGGAAGAGGACTTCCAATATTTTGAAAAGTATATATGTATATATATATACTGAATATTTTACCACTTCATCGCATTAAGATATCAACTTGGTTCATTTCTTTTGACCAAGACTTTCATGAGTACTATGAGAAGGCTCATATATTGTTAATCATTATACATATTATTTTGGTGGGCTTGCTGCTCACCCTTGCTTTCTTCTTTCATCACACAACATCAGATAGATAAGATGAATAGGACCAAGCTCCCAATTCGCAAGCGGATAGGAAACGTTCCGCAGCTTTCTGGAAGCGTTGAGGCCGCTGTAGCTGAGGAGAAATTACCAATAGGCTAAGTTTTCAACTAATGATGTACCAGACTTATGTATATTATGAGTTGTAATAATGGCAGAGAAATGTAAATTTATTCAGAAACCTGTTTAAGGTGTATTGGCATGTAATTGTGGAATAAAACGACTTGTGATTATTTTTGGATGATCATCTCTGAGACTATAACTTGTGGTGTGTGTGTTTATTGTGGGGTCACAGTACAGAGTAGCTGATTAATTATTAAGATTGGGTGTTATTAAGGGAAATGAAACTCGTGACAACCCGGATCCCCGACCCCGGATTTGGGGGTGTTACAGTATGTTTAGCTTTCTCACATTCTTTTTAAATTTCAATCTGATTTACTAAGTTAGACTCCAACTGATCATTCCTAGATTTTAAAATTTCATTTTCAGTTAACAGTCTATTGTTCTCTAGAATCTTATTTTTAAAATTTCCATGGAGAGACTTAAGAATAGATTTCAGTTCAGATATATCTTCAGTATCAAAAGAGAAGAAGGGAGTTGATACCTTAGAATCAGAGGAAGCAGGATCATCAAAGCTAGCCATCAGTGAAAGGAATGTCCCAAGTCCAATCATGTATTAGAATTTAGGAATAACTTTTTATGTAATTTGTTTTGATTTCATTGATATTAATAAAAGACTGTTTTGTTTTTATTACGGGCTCTATCTATTTAAGTGTTTAAATAAGATATACCATAGTTTAGAGTAAAGCTTTTTATGGATTATGATGATATCATAATAGTGAGACCTAAAAGATGATAACTCTAAACTTAAATAGTTCCTAATCATAGGATTACTAACTGGTAATTAATAATCCGCAAAGATCGGTACATACTATGCTTGCTTCATTATGAAGGATGTCTGTTCTCATAGACATTTGTGTGGTGACACTATAGCTAGTATGTAGGTGCTTATTATAGAATAAGTTCACTTAACATGACTCGCACAGTTGAACAACGAATGGAGTTCACTCATGTGTCAGCAGTTGTTCACATAGTGATAGTTGTACAAGTATCCTTAGACTTGAGGTCATCATAGTCATCTTGTGTACATTGAACTATGCTATGGTTTAGTTCTTAGTCTCCAGGGACAATTATTAGGGCTCTACTGGGTATAGGAATTTGTACACGAAGATAGTGTATGATCAATAAAGGATCTACCCCTTCCAGTGAAGGAAGCGAATGTTCAAGGCTGATCCACTTATGCTAGTTCAGGAATCTCTGGCCAGAGTGAATGAAATTAGAAAGGAGTTTCTAATTTGCATAGAACTAAGCATAGTAAATGGTAAGCAAGTGATTAAATTAGATAGGCTTGACTTAAGATCCATGCCTTGTATTTAATCAGGACATTGTAGGGTAGAAGGAGTTTATTGTACGGTAACTATTCACTGAATAGGTTTTTGGTATTCTAAGCAGTGAATTCGTATTATCCGGATAGTCGCGATATGCTGAGAAGTATCCCTCACGATATAGAATAAATATGATTAATTAATTAATCATATTTAATAAATTAGAGAATTTATATAAATAATGATAAAATAGTTTTATTATTATTTATTTCTACTACCGGCTTAATATTGAACCTACAGGGTCACACCATAAAAAGAGAATGATTTAATGGTGGAGGAATTAATTAATAATGGCTGATAATTATTTATTTATGAAATAAATAATTAATTGGCAAATTTAATAATTGATTAAATTAGATTTAATTGATTATAAATTAATTAAGAAAAGTTCTTAATATTATTAATTAAGTATTTAATTTTTGGAAATTAAATCAAGAGAGAGAATTATTTCTAAAGTGTTTAGAAAAAGGATTAATAATTAAAAGGTGTTTTAATTATTAATGAGAATAATAAATGGGTTAATAATAATAATATTTTATGGGAAAATTTCAGCTGAAAATTTTGCCTATAAATATACTATTATAAACCCTATTTTATTCTAACCCAAATTTTTCAGAAAACCTAATTCTCTCCACCTCCTCCTCCTCCTTAACGTCGTTTTCTTGGTGGATACCGGTGGAGTGCTTCACGTTTGAGGAGCAGCTGCTAAGGATCTCCGATCGTTGCTTTTGGATCGCTATTAAAGGTTAGTAATCGATTCATATGTTTTAATCACGATTTATATGCTTTTATTTGGATTTTATATGTGCGAAAGTGTTTTACCATGCCTCCGTTGCGATTAAAATCCAACAATGGTATCAGAGCATAGGTTGTATGCATATAGATCTGTGGTAAAAATTTCAGAATTTTATGTGCTTGTATGAATTAATTATGATTTTTACAAGTTATATTATGGATTAATTATGTCTGATGAGAAATCGTTTCTCAGAATAATTTTGAATGTTTATCTGGGTTCTATGATGTATAGATTTTTTATTATGAATTTTTGAAGATCTTGCAATTAAATTCGTAATTAAATAATCATGTATATATATAAATTGTAAGTATGTATAAATATATATCTGCTGTGGTTGTTGTACTGATGGCACGGAAGCAAAGAGAAGACACAGATGTCAGGTACGGCTGCAGGCGATCGAGAGAAGAAGCTGTCAGGCGGTTGCTGCAGGCGCGTGTGGCGCACGCGCGCGGGGGGGGGGGGGGGGTGGTCGCGCATTCCGGGAATGCGTTACACCCTGTGGCGCGTTCACGGAATGCGTTACACCTTTTAATGGCTTAAAAGGCTTGTAACGCATCACCGGAATGCGTTACAGAGCTAGTAACGCGTTCCTGTAATGCGTTACAGCCCATCTGTTATTTTTAAATTTGATTCCTGGGAGTTTCATAACTCCGTTTTAGGCGTGCAATATATCGTTGGATTCGTTTTTTCGAGACGGATCTAATGGAGTGATCAAATTTTAGTTTATATAAAAGTTTTGAACTGTTTATATTTCCGAAAGTGTTTTAAGCTTTTTTTAACTGTTTTAACTGCTTTTAAATGCTTCATGTGATACATAGAGATGTATAATGCTTAGACTAATATGCTAGATGATGTAACATGTATACCTTGATGTTTATTCATGTTTATATATGTGATATATGCTTAGTTTATCATGCGATGATAGATTTAGGTGAACTTAAATGAACATAAGGCGTTTGTTAGACAACCTAGTATAGTGAAATTGTTTCATAACCTTAATAATAATATTATGAATACAATCATGAGATTCTTGTGTTTATGAAACACGTAATTGAATATGAATTTTCGATATGAGAGAAAGGATGATTCTGTCAACAACAGATTTCTATCTGTAAGAAAGGGTGATTAAGTGACGCCTCTTGACAATGCTCCACCCGATCTGGGAATCATCTGATTATTGATTATTGATTTGAAATATTTAATTTAAAAGGAAGAATCTATTTATAATATGATTATGATTGTAACGTAATATAATCCCTCTAAAATTAAATAATATCAAGTAGTAATTGGCCAATGACACAACGGGCTTGTGTCGGTCATAGCCTTCCAACATGATAGAAAAGTAGTTCTTATTTTTGAATCATTGTCGGTTCATGCTACAGCCGAGGGCTTTGATTTTGAAATAAGAAATACTTGTCTATTACATAGAGATGTGTACATTGAATTATAATCTAAAGGTCGGTACGTGCCACAGCCGTGGGCCGTTGGGGACTGATTCAATTGTACAGAATGTTGGGTTAGACTTGACTTAGAATATTGAGTTTGTCGTGCCACAGCCGTGACTCAATTATTCAAGAGGCTAAAGTTTGATTAGGGAATAACATAAGATGTAATTGACAAGAGTTGTCTGCCTATTGAACATTATATGGCGGGTTCGTGCTACAGCCGGGGTTGTGTAATGGAATGTAGGATCCCTATTCCCACTAGCATTATGAATGCTTAATTTTTCACGTAGGGGGTTGAATAAATTAGATAAACTAGTGGGAGCCACTTATGAATAAAGACCCGATTCATATAGTGTTTTTAAAATGAAATCGAATATTTGCTAAATGTTGTTATGTGTTTATCATTTACAGATTTACAATATACATTATGTCTTCTGCACTATCACTCAGGAGCATACTGGATGCTCACAAGTTGACTGGTCCTAATTATGCTGACTGGCTTCGAAACTTGAGAATTGTTCTCAGGATTGAGAAGCTGGAATACGTGATTGACTCACCTAAGCCTACTGAACCTGCTATTGATGCACATAATGATGAACATATTATGTATCGTAAATGGGTAGATGATACAAATGTTGCTCAATGCATCATGCTAGCTTCCATGAACATTGAGCTACAGAAGCAACATGAGCATATGGATGCTCACACTATCCTTATGCATCTACAAGAGTTGTATGATATGGCAGGGAGGACAGCTCGATATGAGATATCGAAGGAGCTGTTCGGTTGTAGGATGTCTGAGGGATCATCTGTGAATGACCATGTACTTAAGATGATCAATTTGATTGAACGTCTTGGACAACTTGGTTTTTCCATGGATGGGGAGCTGAGCCAAGACTTGGTCTTGCAATCGCTTTAGAGTTCGTTCTCACAGTTTGTTGTGAACTTTCACATGAATAAGTTGGATGTTAGCCTGCCTAAACTCCACAACATGTTGAAGACTGCGGAATCGAATTTTCCCCCTAAGAAGAGTTCTGTTCTTCTAATTGGTGAAGGTTCCAATCCTAAGAAAAGGAAGAGGAACCCTTCCAAGAAGAAGAAAGTAGGTGAAGAAAAGCCGGTTCCACCAAAAGCTGAAGACCCCAAGAGCAAAGTTGTTTACTTTCACTGTAACAAGGTGGGGCATTGGAAGAGGAACTGTAAGGTTTACCTTGCAGAATTGAAGAAGAAGAAGGGTAGTGAGACTAGCGCTTCTGATTCAGGTATGTTCATGATAGAAGTGAATATGTCATTAAATCAAATTTCTACTTGGGTATTAGATACCGCCTGTGGTTCTCATATCTGCAATTTATTGCAGGGACTAAGGAGAAGTAGGACTCTTGAGGAAGAGGAGGTGATTCTACTGATGGGAAATGGAGCAAGAGTTGCTGCTAAAGATGTAGAATCATTTAATTTACATATGCCTACGGGCAAGACTATTGTTTTAAATAATTGTTATTTTGTTCCCTCGATTGTGAGGAATATTATTTCTATTCCCATGTTAGACTTGGCTGGATTTTCATTTATTATTGAGAATAATGAATGTTCTATGCTTAGAGATAATATTCTTTATGGACGTGGTATTTTAAATAATGGTCTGTATAAATGTGACATAATTTACTTCAGATTGAACAAACTAATAAAAGAAAAGGGATGATGAAAATCTCACTTCATTGTGGCACTACAGTCTCCATTTAATAGACATGGAGAAAAGGCTGCAAATTTGCTAGGAATGGTACACACAGATGTATGTGGACCAATGTCTACGCAAGCCATGGGTGGATTTTCATACTTCATTACTTTCATGGATAATAGATCTAGATTCGGATATGTGTTTGATGAAACACAAGTCTGAAGCCTTTGAAAAGTTCAAAGAGTATAAGTATGAAGTGGGAAAACAAACCAAACATAGTATTATAATTCTTCGATTAGATCGAGGTGGTGAATACTTGAATGGAGAGTTTCTGGATTATCTCAAAGTAAATGGTATAGTCTCCCAGTGGACGCCTCCAAATTGGTATCTGAAAGGAGAAATCGAACTTTGTTAGACATAGTTCGGTCCATGATGAGCTATGCAAATCTTCCAGTATTCCTATGGGGTTACGCATTCGAAACCTCAGCATATTTACTAAATAAGGTGCCTTCCAAATCTGTTCCTCAAACTCCGTATGAGATATGGAAAGAAAGGAAACCGAGTCTTAAACACGTTAAGATTTGGGGATGTCCAGCTTATGTCAAATAAGTTGACCCAGATATGTTGGAATATCGATCCGTAAAATGTAGTTTTGTGGGATATCCTAAAGAGACTTTAGGGTATTACTTTTACACCGATCATCGGGTGTTTGTCTCCAGACATGCTACCTTCTTGGAAAAGGAGTTTATCCTTGAAGGAAACAGTGGGAGCAAAATTGAACTTGATGAAGTTGAAGAAGCACAAACTACTACGGATCAAATGGAAACACCTGTTCTGACTGAACAACCTTCTATGGAACAGCCCGTTCGTAGGTCAGGGAGAGTGTCTCGCCAACCTGAGAGGTAATATGGCCTTATCATTGAGAATGACAATGAGTTGTCGATCATTGATGATGATGACCCTGTGACCTATAATGAGGCTATGAGTAGTGTTGACTGAGAGAAATGGCATAGTGCCATGAAATCCGGAATGAAATATATGTATACGGGATACAAAAAAATGATTAGAGCAGATGGCCTGGTGGAGACCTTTAAGGCCAGGCTTGTGGCAAAAGAATTCAAACAAAGGAAATGGATTGACTTTGATGAAACCTTTTACCTATAGCCCTGTTATAATCAGTTCGGATTTTGCTTGCGAATGCTGCTTACTACGACTATGAGATCTGGAAAATAGCCAGATGGTTTTCTTTCCAAGAGAAATGAAAACCTAGTGTGTAAGCTGCTGCGAACCATATGTGGTTTAAAGCAAGCTTCTCGTAGATGGAACATCCGTTTTGATGAGACAATCAAAGAGTTTGGTTTTATGAAAAACGTAGATGAACCATGTGTCTACAAAAGGGTTAGTGGGAGCGCGATAACATTTCTTATATTGTATTGAATTAGAGTTGACACACATAACAACATAGCAGACCCACTCACAAAGCTACTTTATGAAAGTCACTTTGATCGTCATAAAGACAAGATGGGTATTAGATACCAGAGTGATTGGCTTTAGTACAAGTGGGAGATTGAAAGGAATATGTCCTAAGTCCAATCATGTATTAGGATTTAGGAATAACTTTTTATGTAATCTGTTTTGATTTCATTGATATTAATAAAAGACTTGTTTTGTTTTTATTACGGGCTCTATCTGTTTAAGTGTTTAAATAAGATATACCATAGTTTAGAGTAAAGCTTTTTATGGATTATGATGAGATCATAATAGTGAGACCTAAAAGATGATAACTTTAAACTTAAATAGTTCCTGATCATAGGATTACTAACTGGTAATTAATAATCCGCAAAGATCGGTACATACTATGCTTGCTTCATTATGAAGGATGTTTGTTCTCATAGACATTTGTGTGGTGACACTATAGCTAGTATGTAGGTGCTTATTATAGAATAAGTTCACTGAATATGACTCGCACAACTGAACAACTGATGGAGTTCACTCACGTGTCAGCAGTTGTTCACATAGTGATAGTTGTACAAGTATCCTTAGACTTGAGGTCATCATAGTCATCTTGTGTACACTGAACTATGCTTTGGTTTAGTTCTTAGTCTCCAGGGACAATTATTAGGGCTCTACTGGGTATAGGAATTTGTACACGAAGATAGTGTATGATCAATAAAGGATCTACCCCTTCCAGTGAAGGAAGCGAATGTTCAAGGCTGATCCACTTATGCTAGTTCAGGAATCTCTGGCCAGAGTGAATGAAATTAGAAAGGAGTTTCTAATTTGCATAGAACTAAGCATAGTAAATGGTAAGCAAGTGATTAAATTAGATAGGCTTGACTTAAGATCCATGCCTTGTATTTAATCAGGACATTGTAGGGTAGAAGGAGTTTATTGTACGGTAACTATTCACTGAATAGGTTCTTGGTATTCTAAGCAGTGAATTCGTATTATCCGGATAGTCGCGATATGCTGAGAAGTATCCCTCACGATGTAGAATAAATATGATTAATTAATTAATCATATTTAATAAATTAGAGAATTTATATAAATAATGATAAAATAGTTTTATTATTATTTATTTCTACTATCGGCTTAATATTGAACCTACAGGGTCACACCATAAAAAGAGAATGATTTAATGGTGGAGGAATTAATTAATAATGGCTAATAATTATTTATTTATGAAATAAATAATTAATTGGCAAATTTAATAATTGATTAAATTAGATTTAATTGATTATAAATTAATTAAGAAAAGTTCTTAATATTATTAATTAAGAATTTAATTTTTGGAAATTAAATCAAGAGAGAGAATTATTTCTAAAGTGTTTCGAATAAGGATTAATAATTAAAAGGTGTTTTAATTATTAATGAGAATAATAAATGGGTTAATAATAATAATATTTTATGGGAAATTTCAGCTGAAAATTTTGCCTATAAATATACTATTATAAACCCTATTTTATTCTAACCCAAATTTTTCAGAAAACCTAATTCTCTCCACCTCCTCCTCCTCCTTAACGTCGTTTTCTTGGTGGATACCGGTGGAGTGCTTCATGTTTGAGGAGCAGCTGCTAAGGATCTCCGATCGTTGCTTTTGGATCGCTATTAAAGGTTAGTAATCGATCAATATGTTTTAATCACGATTTATATGCTTTTATTTGGATTTTATATGTGTAAAAATGTTTTACCATGCCTCCGCTGCGATTAAAATCCAACAATCAGTGCACTTTAGAGTCCAGCTTTAGAGTCCTTTCCATCTCTTCTTCCAGTTGACTTCCTTTCCCCTTCAGTGAACTTCTTCCTGAAGCTTCTATTCTTCTGAGACTTCCTGAATTCCATCCTCTTGAAGCCCATAACCAGCAATGCAGCCATTTACATGACATCAGAATCTATCACATTCTCATCAGTTTCAGAATTAGTATCATCATCAGGATTTGATGATGAATCATCAATATCTGATTCTGGCAGATTATTCTTTTTCCTTGCAACTTCAACATACCTTTATTTTGAAGCTTTAGCATTCACTTTCAAAGTAACTGATTTTCCTTTGTTGTTTTTCCTCTCCTTCCTTTGTTGGACTTCCAAGTCATGAGTTCTCAGCATGCCATAGACTTCATCCAGAGTGATTATTTCCAAATCATATTGATGTCGTATGATTGAAGTCTGAGTCTCCCATTTCTCATTCAGGGCTCTTAGAAACTTAGTGCTTGAATCCTGTCGATCATACACCTTTCCCACCAAGGACAGATTGTTGAGTAGGGTGAGAAATCTGTCATAGATGTTGGTGAGACTTTCATCAGGCTTGGCCTCAAAGTGTCCGTATTCCAGTTTTGTTGGCATGTAGGGTCCATCATTGATTACGTCGAGATAGTCTGGATCTGTAGCTTCCAGATGCATGAGCTGTTTGGTTCCGAAGGCATAAATATAAAAAAACAAAAATTTCGAAACCCAAAAACAGGATCCATGTATAATTATGGGCAGATTATGGAGATAACGAATCATACCTTTCAAGAGCTTAACTTTCACGAACTCAACGGAGATCCTCGCTTTCACGCTTTGTGTCTACCTCTCGGAGAAACACCTTTATGGTATCCACACGAGCACCTTCAAGAACATCTCACGAACTTGACTACGGAATGGATGTACTAGCCTCATTCTTGACGATCTGAATTGCCTCTGCCTCTCTTTGCTGCTAGGGTTTTCTCAAAAATGTACAAGCCTCTTTAACCTATCATTATGTATTTATAATGGCTGATTAAAAAGGCCCATAACAGCAAAGCCCAACCCTAGTAGGTATTGGATTAAATAATAAAAATGAATTTCTATTATTTAATTAATAACTAAGTCATACTTAATTATTATGGGCAAAAACATTCCTTTTAATTCAAATTTATATTATCTCAATTAAGTCTTATTTAATTATAATAAAATTTAAATAATCATCAATTAATTTAAATCCATAATTTAAATTAACTATTCCATTAAGTGCTATATTTGTGCGACCCTATAGGCTATTATTTAATTGGCAATAATTTTATTCTCTAATAAAATTATAAACAATGAGAGGTATCTAGTAATACATCATTGTTACCCAATTAAACAATAATTAAATAGTGATTAGATAAAACCTTTCGTGATTAATGTTTTTCGTGTAATATAATCCCTTTAACCATACATATTATAGATTAAACTCGAGGCATGTATTTAGTCATCCTCTTCAACATTTAATTCGGGTTTACTTGATCCATGAGTAGATTATCAAGACAAATCATTATTTGAGCATGGCCATGCTTTTATAATCTCACTCAATCAAGAGGCCAATAATATCTCTCCTAATTATAGGAGGGTTAAATCCTTTATCTATCATTCATATTTCTCATACGACTCATGATATACCCGATGTCCACTTTTATCATCACCCGATCAAAAGTAACTTTTAATGTAGTCAAAGTATATTAATCCTCGTATAGAAATATAATGATTTCAAGTCAAAGGATCGTTACACCATTATCACTGTGAGTCTTTCTTATGACTTTATTAAACATGAAGAATCTCACTGTGGGTCTGTCCAGTACCATATACTCTCACATGTACCTATGTATTGACTTTAGTATCCCCATACTTATAACCAATGAGATGTGATTATCTTGTCAAACAACATACTAGTCTATCTATGTATTATTATTGTCCTATATAATAATACTTGACTAGGGACCTTTAAGAATATGATATATTATATAATCTCAAGTTCAAGTCATGTACTTAAACTATACAATTTGTACCATGATTCTAAGGACATTTATTATGCTAACAAAATATCGCAGTAATTAAGGTCATAATAAATACATTTATTGAATGATCAACTGACATAAAGATTTAAAAGAATAATGTATTGCCTCTAGGGCATCTACACTAACATGAGCATCTTCACCTTCCATGTAGGATATTCAGTCTTTTTCAGAATGGGGATTATAATACTTTCATACTTGTTCTGAGTCATATTTATATCGCTTATGATTGTAAATTTATCAGGTAGTTCTGATACCAATTGTTGCCCAGTAAAGATATAATTGTTTAAGGGGGTTAGATATAATTGTATAAATATTTCGAATAAGTATAAAAATATAACAGTTCTTTATATTTCTGATAAAAACTGTTACAAACTCTCTAAAGAAATACTGATGTTCTTCAGAGCTGCTAGGTCGTACAATACTCGAGTTAATCACTATGTGATGACCTAAACTGTGTTTATATAATACACAGCTGCTACAAATCAGTCTAGGATATGTATTATCAATTACTAACAGAAAATGAAAATGATACATATCTCTAACTGAATAAACAAAGTCCTATCACTCAGAACGAACAGATATCCATCCCTCAAAATAAGGAACAGACTTAATCTTCACAACAGACTGTCTTTAGATACTAATGTTCTGCAGATACTGATGATGCATCGAATCCTGATGGCACATCAAATCCTAATGACACCAAAACAGTCAGATCATGAGCTCCTCCTGATCATTGAGAATCAGCACGTAACAAATGACTTTATTGGCTTCAATGCAAGTTTCTCTTATTTATAAGTTGACATTTTCACTTGGATCAATACTTGATTGATAGACCATGAATTGCTTAACATGAAGTCTGAGATTTTTATCTTCCTATCATTTATTCTGAAATCCATTTGACCATCTTCATCTTTGCAGATCAGAGGTTCATTATCTCTCATTAAGTTAATCTTAGCTTTGTCACCCATATGAACTGTTTGATAGTATTCTCTTGTGACCCTTCTCATGTCTCTTTCTTCATCATACAACGTGTGACTATTTTGTCTGTAGGCATAAAGAATCTCAGTAGCAGCTATATCTACGTCAGTTCTTCTTACTCCTTCAAAGGTTAATTCTGTTCTGACACTCCTCAATATACTCTCCAGAAATGATAGATATTGATATTGCACTCTCTTCAAACTTGCATCCGTTAGGGTCAAATTGTGCATTGTATTTTCTCTGAAGATCTTGATCACTTTAGGTTTCTCAAATTCATGAGAAGAATCATCTCTAATGGTTTGAAAGATTTTATCTCTAAGATATTTATTTGGTAGTGTGTTGATCTTGGAGAGTGGAATCTTTTTTGCTAGAACAAATAGCTCAACCATGTTCATCTTCTTTAAAAATCTAGAGGTTATCTTCATTGAGTTTTTGGATGAGTGATCCACACAAATTCTCCAACCACCTGAGAGACATGTCATTGTCACGTTAGTGATCACTCGACTGAAATCATGATAGAATTCATGGATATTATCATATTGATTCCCTAAGTCCTCTAAGATGTTTAAAAAAAGCTTGTTCCCATTATCATTCTCAAGATATGTTGTCAGTTTGTCCATCTTCTTTTTTATTCCATCCCACTTACTACCTTGTCTGGTATTCTTAAGAGTTTTCTCTCTTTCTGCTCTGGCTGACTTCCTTACCAATGATCTTTGAATTCTATCCATCATCCTCATGATTGAATCCTGAGCTTCAACATAAGTGTGGTTGATGATTTCATTGCCATAGTTTAAGCAGTCATCTGAGAACGCATCTTAATCCTCAAATTCTTCATCTTCAGTGACTTTAGATTTCACTTCATGTAATCCAAATGATGGTTCAAATACAACAGGAGAATCTTTCTCAATTATCTATCCTTCATTTATTTCTTCTTCATCTACCATGCTAGAAGGAAAGACATCTGTTAATAGCTTCATCTGCTATTTGAGTATCTCTTTTAAACGATCATCCTTTAATATTCGTTTCTCCCTCTGAGGTGCTTTATCTTTCTCAATTTCTAAGCTCTTCCAGAATTCCTCTTCTACTTCTTTCTTCACCCAAACCTCAGCTTCTTCCTCCCTCACTGTTTCCTCTTCTCTTTCTTCAACCGAGGTGTATGCAAATGGATCACTGAATTATGTTTACGGCATAATTGCAGCTTCAGCTTCCTTCGTCCCTACCACATCTTCTTTTCCACTGATGATTGAATAACAAGAGCAACAGACTCAACAAATTTTTTACAGCTTCAACCATGTTTTCTTTTTCCAAGGACTGATCCTTCTGAACTTGAACTTCTTGAGCTACTGTTTCAACTTCCTTCTAAACTTGAGCTACTTTTTCTTTAGCATCTTTCTTTTTCTTCGCCCTCAGTTGGGTTATCCTTCTGAATCAGAGCACAGTTTGATTGAGATTTAAGATCCTATTTTACAAGATCAAGTCTCTAGCCATAGATTTTTGCTATTTTAGATGTTTTTCCCGAAGTTGTTTTCATATGTGCCATTGCTATATCCAACTTCCAGTTGATCTTCTCCATCTCATTTTTGCGGTTAAGTTTGAGATCGGCTATGTTCTTCTCATGTTCCAAATGAATCCGCTGAATGTTCCGACGATTATCTTCATCTCGTTGTTGAATTATTCTCATAAATTTTCTTGATTTTCAATCAACATTGCTTCCATATCAGACTTAAGAATATATTGTGACATATTAGGTATGGTGTTGTTTGGATGATTGGTATCTCATTGGGCTTCTCACCACGTGTTTCTCTCTGTACTCTTTCATTCGGCTTAGGGTCAGGGGTGTCATTCAACCTCTCAGGTAATATTTCACTCCGCTCATAGCTCCTTAGGGTTGATGTACCTGCAAGAGAAATAACTGGATCCATCCTTGAGGAGGTCATCAATAGTGCAATGGGGTTTCAAAAATCCCCGTCCTTGCCTAAAACAAGTTGCATATCATTCGAAGATGATTCAGTCTCAGTTAGAATTCCTGTGAGAGTAGCTGAGGCCGTCACATTTGGAATCTTTTCCTCGGTTCACTCTAGTGTCGATGAAGACACTTTCCCCTTAGATTCATCTGATGAAATTGATTTATCACCAGTGGGTTTCTGACTTGCACCTATGTCAAGTCCCCTATCAACAGATGCATCAACGGTAATTTATCCTGGGGATGTAGGTGTTGTACTATCAGTGGCAGTAACAACATCACCCTCTATTAACACCTGTGAAAGTAATAGTTCCAATGAAGGAACGACACCAGTAGATGTCCCCGTCAATGCTTCTTGATTGTGTGTAACCTCACTTTGTGCAATAAGAGTTAAAGATTGAGATGGTGACACTCATTCAGATGCCATGCCCAACTAGTAAATTTCAATAGATTCATCTTGTTGAGAAGATTAATCTAGTAACTGTTCATGTGCCTTTTTAGCCTGTACATCCTTTTGAGAAGATGTAAGGGAGCTAGTAGCTGTCTTTAGGATACTTTTTTTTCGGGAAGAGACAGATATACGGGTTCTCTCATTACATCATCCTTATATACTGCAGTGTCTGCAAACTCTCCCTCAACCCTAACATCATGTAATGGTTCCTTATGTATTAGGTGTTCTGAAAAGTGGAGAAGTGTTTCAGTGTTTGGTTCTAAGGATGGGTTCTGAATATGTGAGATTTCATATCCATTATCCGGCCTAATATTTTCAGTGAATAGTTGTGTGAAATATTATGAATGGATATCTATATCTTGAGATTTAGACAAACACGTAAAAGTGTTGGAAGCATTACTCGGAAAGAGAGATGGTATGTAGGCATTGTCATCTTGTTGTTGTGGCACCAACTCTGGATATGGATCTTCTGCAGGTGTAACTGATACTTGTTCTATTTCAAATTCCATTGGTTCATCTTTCAAATTCTCAGCTTCAATATTTTGTGCTTGAAGGAATGCCTCTTGTATTGCAATACCTTGAGCATCTTCATCTGCTTGAGCTTGAACCTCTTCTACCTCAGCTTGAACTTTTTGTGCTATCAGAGGGAATGTGTTCTGTAGATGTTCAGGTAAAACTATATTTGCTCCTCCATGAGTGTTCCCATATGTGAAATCATTGATAAGAATCATGATGGTTGTTTTATTTTGAACTGGAGCGTCAACGGGATTTTTACCAGGGAAGACTGCAAGTTGTTCTGCTGTGAGCATCTTGGATAGAACAATTTGAAGAAATCTTGGGTAGATGATGAAGTTTGCATTGGTAGCTAGATGTTAATGAATCATTCTCATGATCAGATGTCCATAAATGAA
Organism: Apium graveolens; assembly: GCF_009905375.1. Classification (NCBI taxonomy): domain Eukaryota; kingdom Viridiplantae; phylum Streptophyta; class Magnoliopsida; order Apiales; family Apiaceae; genus Apium; species Apium graveolens. The sequence continues at coordinate 288,266,656 of NC_133650.1, forward strand.
TCTGAGGTTTTGAGCGGCAACAACACAAATTGTTGAACCATTGTAGACATACTCACCCAGCCTCCTCTTTTTGGTCTTAAGCAGTAAGATATAATTGTGAAGAATAGGTTCCACTCCTTAGGCAAAGAACTTTTATAGAATTTCCTTGTAAGTTGACCATTATCAAGTGTAGAATGAATTCCTTGAAAGAATGTAAGCAGCTTTGCATCAGTGGGTGGCTCAACAAAGTTATCTATTGGAAGGCCGAGATGTTCATTAAGATCATCTTCTGACAATCTAATTAGATTATTACCCACTATAAACTCAATGCCAAGATTATCACTGTTGTTAAAAAATGAGAATTGTATCGGACAAAATGAAGTAAATCGATATTTAGTTTCATATACGCACTTAAAGTTGTACTAACATGCGAATGCTGATTCAAATAACGCACCCAATAATAAAAATGACCATGTTTAACATGAGTACACTTTTAAAAAGACACAAAAAAATTTCTCTTAATTACAAAATTATCACCCTGTTAGATATAATTGAGGATATCAGGATATAAACTATCAGAGTTTATTAGCAGGACTTATCAGTATTTACTGAAGGTGGCGTCATCAATACTTGTCCATCAGTACTTGATGATCAACAGTTGATGTCATCAAGAATTTGATCACTTCTATAGATATTTTATAAGGAAAAGAATTGCAGAATTCAAGGTGGTGAAGGACTTTATTTGGAAGCAATCATAAATGGATATGTATTAGGTTTTCTTATTATAATAGAATATGATTCCTTATTGATTGTGTAACAGTGCACTATATAAGCACATATTAGGTTTACTCTATATGAGTTGCGTTAAGCGAATTAATATATCTTGTATATAACCTAGCAGCTCTAAAGGATAATTGTTCATCCTTTGAGAGAGTACTTGTGTAACAATTTTTATCAGATTAATATAAAAAATGTTGATTCTGTCAAAGCTTTGTCAAATTGATTGCATAAACTGTATTCACCCCCTCTACAGTTGATTATGGACCTAACAATTGGTATCAGAGCTTGCTGTTGATATATAAACAGTTCAAGATCTAAAATCAATCTTTAATGGCAGAAAAAGAAGAACAACAAAATCCACCACCACCCCCAGCCGCACCAGAAAATCAACCTATAAGTCATAATATGAGCAGATATGAGGCTATTAAGGTTCCAATTCTAAAGATCTATGAATATCCAATATGGAAAGTTGAGATGGCCATGTGCTTGGAAGCAACAGATCCTGAATATCTAAGCAGGATTTATGATGGTCCTCACAGACCAATGAAGGTATTTGTTGTTGTTATATGAGAAGAAGAAAAGATAGTTGATATGGATACGAAGGACTACACTCCTGAAGATCTTTCATCCATTATGAATGATACAAAAATAAGACATATTCTTATTGATGCATTTGTACTCAAGTTGTTAAGTGTTTTAACGTGTTTTCGAGTGTTTTTGCATTTCAGGCATTATCTAGGTAATCAGGTGAATTAGCATTATTTTGGTGCTAATTTGGTGTCAAGGTGGTGTTGGAATAAAAGCTCGTGGAAAGCCGGCTCAAATCTACAAGAAAAATAAAGAAGTCAAGTTTTGGCAAAAGCCCAGCGCGCCCGCGCTAATCAAGTGCGCGGCCGCGCCCGAAGTTCAGAAAGCCAGCGCGACCGTGCTGATCAAGCGCGCGCCCGGCCCAGGTCGGGATGCAGAATTCTGATTCTATTCTAATTCGAATTGGAAGACTTTTCTGCTGATTAGAGCTGCTATATAAATAACTTTAGGTCATTTTTAATAAGATAAAAAGCCAGAGTCGTACCAGAGCGCAAGGAGATCCATAAGAAGACCGTATTAGCACGATTCAATGAAGACGATGCAGATCTTGTTTTTACTTGTGAATCTTTGTTTTAAGTTGTACTTTGGATGCTAGTTTTCTTACTTGTGAACCTTTACTCTTGTTTCATACTTGGTTTTGTTATTTAAGTATAAAGGCTACGTTTGTTATACCATGCTTTCATCGAAACCCACATTGATGATGAGTCCGTTTATGGGCTAATCGTTATTATGGGGTTCTAGCGGATTTATTTATGAATTTCTTTAGTTAAATTGTTTCGATGTCTTAGTGTGTGGTGATTGTATAATAACCTAGTATTGGTTGTGCATATTCACCTTATAAGAGTCGCGAACTTATAAGATAGTGTGTTAAATCTTAATGAATTGACAGTGAATTTAAGGATTTAGAACTTGCCATGCTAGCATAGGTTCATGTGTTATTGTTATGCATAATTCGTAGGTAATTTTACCCATCTTACTTGCCCTATGTAATCAAGATAGATAACTTGTGCTTAAACCATTATGTTGTCAAATTCTATAGACATATAGGGTCTCAATATAATTGGTGCATATTCAGCTTCTATCTCTTTTGTGGATGTCTGGTAGTACGGTACTCATGCAACGAAAGTTGGCGTTTATCAGTTTCGTGTTATTCAGATTAGTGTCATCACCATTGTATGCTATGGTTAAGAACAATAAGGCTATTGAATGAAGTATTTAATGAAGTTAGAATCCCATATTTGTCATATATTTTAATTCAATCAATCTTATTCCCTTAGTTATAATTGTTAGCTTAATTCTTAGTTGTAACAACCCAAATTATTATCATCTTAGCATTGAATAATAACCATACATTGTTGCTTAAGTGCATAAATTAAATAGTTAACCAACGCCAGTCTCTGTGGGAACGAACTAGAATAGATTATATATTACTTGCGAACGCGTATACTTGTGTGTATCATTAGCGCGTGTTTAAAGACTAACAAGTTTTTGGCGCCGCTGCCGGGGACTGCAGTGTTAATTTATAGTTTATGTGCTTTCCATCAGTGGTCGTTAAAGTTCATTGACTCGAACATTATTACTTATTTGTTTCCTTGTCTTATTTCAGGTACTCTAGCGAGGGTATATGCATACGCGTTCGCGTACTCGTAAGAGAACACTGGATAAAGACGAGGAAGAACTTGTGGTGGTTCGAAGGGAAATTTTTGAGGAAGAAAAGAAGGTAGAAGAAGAAGAGAAAGTCGAGGAACCAACTTTAGTAGAGATGGGTGATCAAGCAGAAAATCCTAAGGCTTTGATGGACTATTCTCAGCCTAAGATTAATGACATTCAGTCAAGCATCATCAGGCCAGCCATCAGGGCTAACACTTTTGAGATCAAGTCAAGCACGATTCAGATGATACGAAACTCATTTCAGTTTGGGGGTTCTCCTATTGAAGATCCCAACATGCACATCAGGGATTTCATCGAAATCTACGACACTTTCAAATTCAATGATGTGACTGAAGATGCTATCAAGCTGTGAATCTTCCCATTCTCTCTAAGGGACAAGGTTAAGTATTGTTGGTTACATTCTCTACCAGCAGGGTCTATCACCACTTGGGAAGATCTTGCTCAAAAGCTTCTCACTAAATTCTTCTTTATGGCGAAGACTGCTGCAATCAGGAATGCTCTTACTCAGTTTGCTCAGCAAACTGGAGAATCTCTGTGTGAGGCTTTGGATCGATATAAGGAGATACTAAGGAAGTGCCCACACTATGGCATGCCTGATTGGATGATTATTAACTGTTTCTACAATGGATTGGGTGCTACTTCTAGACTCATACTTGATGCAGCATCAGGAGGAGCCTTGTGGGCTAAAAGATATGATGAAGCTTTTAAACTTATTGAACTAATGGCTGCTAATGAGTACCAGAATCCTTCCCAGAGACTGACTCAGGTAAAGGTAGCAGGAATTCTGGAGTTGGATGCAGCAACTACTATAGCTGCCCAACTTAAGGTTTTGACGATGAAGGTGGACACTTTGGCTAATTATGGAGTTAATCAAATCGCTAGTGTTTGTGAGCTTTGTGCTGGTGCCCATGAGACTAATCAGTGCGTAATTTCTAGTGAATTAGCTCAGTTCGTGAGCAACTTTCAGTGTTCACAGCAACCTGTGCCAGCCACTTATCATCCCAACAACCGCAATCATCCTAATTTTAGTTAGAGCAACACTCAGAATGCGGTTCAACAGCCTTATCAACAGTATCCGGCTAAGCAGTACAACCCCCCTGGTTTTCAACAACCGCAATATGCACCAAGACAATAATTCCGGCTGCAATAAGCCAATGAAAAATCTGAATTAGAGGATTTGAAACTAATGTGCAAGAATCAAGTCATTTCTATTAAGACCTTGGAAAATCAAATTGGTCAAATTGTCAATGCCTTGCTTAATCGTCAGCCAAGTACACTACCTAGTGACACTGAAGTGCCAGGAAAGAGGGAAGCTAAGGAGCAGGTAAAGGCAATCACTTTAAGGTCTGGAAAGGTCACGAATCCCAAACAAACTAAAGTGTTGACTGAAGAAGCAGAGGCTGAGAAAGAAGTAGAGCAGCCAGGAAGTAGAAGTGGAACCAAGGAAGACTACTGTTGAGCACACTCCTCCTGAGGATAATACAGGGTAGAAACAGATCTATCATCCACCGCCTTTTCCTAAGCGGCTGCAGAAGAAAAAGCTGGACAAGCAATTTGAGAAGTTTCTGGAGGTGTTCAAGAAACTTCATATCAACATACCTTTCGCTGAGGCTCTTGAGTAGATGCCTAGTTATGCAAAGTTTATGAAAGGTATTCTCTCTCGGAAAGTGAAGCTAGATGATTTAGAGACAGTCGCTCTTACGGAGGAATGCAGTGCTGTGCTGCAACAAAAGTTGCCTCCGAAGCTTAAAGATCTAGGATGCTTCACTATTCCGTGTACTATTAGAAAAGTGTCTTTTGACAGATGCTTATGTGACTTGGGAGCTAGCATTAATCGAATGCCGTTATCAATCTTCAAGCACTTGGACTTATCTGATCCAAAACCGACTTATATGACCTTACAGTTAGCCGGCCTTTTGATTACATATCCGCGAGGTATTATGGAGGATGTCTTAGTCAAGGTTGATAAACTCATCTTCCCTGCTGATTTCGTAATTCTTGATTTCAAGGAGGATAAAAAGATTCACATAATCTTGAGAAGACCTTTCTTGGCAACTGGCCGGAACTTGATAGATGTGTAGAAGGGTGAGCTTATGATGCGAGTGCTGGATCGGGATGTAGCTTTTAATGTGTTCAATGCTATGAAATTTCCTACGGAAAATGAGGAGTGCTTAAAGGTGGAATTGGTCGATGATGTGGTTACTTCAGAACTTGATTAATTGCTAAGGTCCAATGCCTTAGAGAAAGCCTTATTGGTAAATTCAGATAGTAAAGATGACGAAGGTGAAGAACAATTGTAGTATTTGAATGCTTCTCCCTGGAAGAGGAAGATAGATATGCCTTTTGAATATCTTGGAATGAAGGAATTGAACAAAGCTCCTAAATGCCTCAAGACATCTATTGAGGAAGCTCCCACACTTGAGCTTAAGCCTTTACTTGAGCATTTGAAGTATGCATTTTTAGGTGATGCATCTACTTTGCCTGTTATTATTGCATCTGACCTTTCAGGTAGTGATGAGGAAAAGCTTCTGAGGATTCTGAGAGAGTTTAAATCGGCAATTGGCTGGACTATAGCAGACATAAAGGGAATCAACCATTCTTATTGCATGCATAAAATTCTGCTAGAGGAAGGTAGCAAGCCTATGGTCGAGCAACAAAGAAGACTTAATCCAATCATGAAGGAAGTAGTGAAGAAGGAAATTCTTAAGTGGCTAAATACAGGGATCATCTACCTTATTTCTGACAGTCCATGGGTAAGCCCGATTCAATGTGTGCCAAAAAAAGGTGGTATTACTGTGGTATCAAATGAGAAGAATGAGCTTATTCTTACTAGAACGGTCACGGGGTGGAGAGTTTGCATGGACTACAGGAAGCTGAACAAGGCTACAAGGAAGGATCACTTCCCTCTTCCTTTAATTGATCAGATGCTTGATAGATTGGCTGGGCATGATTACTATTATCTTCTGGATGGCTATTCGGGTTACAATCAGATTTGTATCACTCCAGAAGATCAGGAGAAAACTACCTTCACTTGTCCATTTGGTACTTTCGCTTTCAGACGAGTTTCTTTTGGTCTGTGTGGTGCACCAGCCATATTTCAGAGATGTATGATGGCCATCTTTTCTGATATGATTGACCAGAATGTGGAGGTGTTCATGGACGACTTCTCTATATTTGGCGATTTTTTTTATGAATGCTTGCAAAAGCTTGGACACGTTCTCAAGAGGTGTATTGAGACTAATCTGGTTCTCAATTTGGAGAAATGCCACTTTATGGTGCGACAGGGCATTATTCTCGGGCACAAGGTTTCTAATAAGGGTCTTGAGGTGGATAAAGCTAAGGTGGGGGTCATTGAGAATCTTCCTCCACCTAATTCTGTTTCGGAATTCGCAGTTTTCTTGGTCATGCGGGTTTCTATAGGCGTTTCATCAAAGACTTCTCAAAAATTTCAAAGCCATTGTGCAGTTTGCTAGAGAAAGATGTTCCTTTCAAGTTTGATGACGAGTGCCTTGCAGCTTTTAAGACTTTGAAGAAAAGTTTAATCACGACACCGGTCATAACTGCACCTGATCGGAATGAACCTTTTGAGATGATGTGCGATGCAAGTGACTATGCAGTTGGAGCAGTTCTTGGGCAGAGAAAGAATAACATATTTCATGTGGTCTACTATGCTAGTAAGACTCTTAATGGTGCTCAACTGAATTACACTACTACGGAAAAAGAACTTTTGGCTATTGTCTATGGTTTTGAGAAATTTTGATCTTATCTACTTAGGACTAAGGTGACAGTTTTCACTGATCACGCTACAATTCGATATCTCATCTCAAAGAAGGACTCGAAGCCTACATTGATTAGATGGGTTCTTTTGCTTCAAGAATTTGAACTAGAGATCAAGGATAAAAAGGAGACTGAAAATCAAGTCGCTGATCATCTCTCGCGCTTAGAAAATCCTAATGCTACTTCATTGGATAAGACATTGATAAATGAGTCTTTTCCCGACGAGAAGCTGTTTGGAGTGCAAGAACAAGAACCCTGGTATGTAGACATTGTGAACTACCTGGTGAGTAATATCATGCCTCCCGATTTATCTTCCGCTCAACGGAAAAATTTTCTACATGAACTGAAGTGGTATAAGTGGGATGAGCCGTTTCTTTTTCGACAATGAGCTGACCAAATCATCAGGAGATGTATTCTTTACAACGAAACGGGGGGAATCTTGCAAGATTGCCACTCAACGGCTTATGGAGGACATTATGGTGGAGAAAAGAAAGCAGCTCGTGTTCTGCAAGCATGATTCTTTTGGCTGACATTGTTTAAAGATGTTCACCAGTTCGTCTTGAAATTTGATCGATGTCAACGTGTGGGTAATATGTCCAAAAGGGATGAGATGCCTCTTAATATGCTTCTCGAGGTTGAAGTCTTCGATGTTTAAGGAATAGACTTCATGCGGCCATTTGTCTCATCTTGTAATAATCAGTATATCTTGTTGGCGGTTGATTATGTGCCGAAATAGGTGGAAGTTAAGGCGTTGCCAACGAATGAGGCGAAAGTGGTGCTTAATTTTCTTTAAAAGCAGATATTCATAAGGTTTGGAACTCCAAGAGTCATAATCAGTGATGAGGGGTCGTATTTTTACAATCGCAAGTTCACTGCTATGATGAGAAGGTATAATGTGAATCATCGCATTGCCACGGCTTATCATCCTAAGAAAAATGGTCAAACTGAGGTATCTAATAGAGAGATCAAGCGCATTTTAAAGAAAGTGGTGTGTCCATCAAGGAAAGATTGGTCTTTGAAGTTTGGGCATATAGAACAGCATATAAGACTCTATTGGGAATGTCACCGTTTCAGTTAGTTTATGATAAGGGGTGTCATTTGCCTGTGGAGCTCAAGCATAAGGCATATTGGGCTTTGAAGAAATTGAATCTTGACTTGGATGCGGCTGAAAAGAAGAGGATGCTTCAATTGAATGAACTCGACGAGTTTCGACTTCAAGCTTTTGAGAACAACAAAATGTATAAGGAGAAAGTTAAGAGGTGGCACGATCGAGGTCTAGTGCTCAAATCATTTGTGTTGGGGCAACAAGTTCTCTTGTTCAACTCTCGTCTCCGTCTTTTTCCTGGGAAGTTGAAGTCAAGGTGGTCAGGGCCCTTCATAATCAAAACTGTGTTTCCATATGGAGCGGCGGAAATTTTTTTAGAATGATCCGGGCCAGGCATTCAAGGTAAATGGTCAGAGGTTGAAGCATTACTATGGTGACACGGCAAGCCACGAGGTGGTTAGTGTCGTTCCATTATCCGTTTGAGCTCAAGGTTCTACGTCGAGCTAGCAACGTAAAATAGGGCTTCTTGGGAGGCAACCCAAGTTTGTTGTACATTAGTAAGTAGAGGAAGCAAGAAGAAAAGAGAAAATCAAAAAAAAATCAGAAAAAGTAAATAAAATCAGGGCTCACTTCAGAAGCTTGGCGCGGTCGCGCTGTCTTAGCGCGTAGCCGCGCTGATTTCACAGAAACATGGCACGCCCATGATGTTACAATGCGCGGCCGTGCCGGGTCCCTGTTCGAAAAAAATAATAAAAACATAAGAATAAAGAGAAAATTGGGATTTTTACTCAAAAATCAATTCATCCCCGATTTTTACTCTTCCACATCCCATAATTCCCTCTCCAAATACGATTCCCACAATCAATTCCCATTTCTATTCCTTATCGAATTCTTACCTCTCCACCTATAAATATATACACTTATACACAAACTTCTTCACCACTCCACAAATTCTCAAACACAAATCTCTCTCAAACACTTAACTTTTATTGTCTCTCATTCAATCCCAATGGCACCGAAGAGGCAAAGAACACAAGTTAGCAGCAGCACCACCGATTCTTCATTTGCGGGTGGTGTGAGGCCAAGGTTTTCTACTTTTGAGGCTGAAGAGGAGTACACGAGGCTTCTTTCAAAGCCTATTGCTAAGGAACGAGGTTTTCTGCCATCAGGGAAGGATGGTAAGCTGTTAGAGATGATTATTGAGATGGGCTGGGTTCTTTTTTCTGAGGCTCCCGCTGGTGTGCCCATGAGTATTGTGCGGGAGTTCTATGCTAACGCCAAGGCAGAGAAGAATGGCTTCACGGTGGTTTGAGGGAGGACTGTGGAGTATACTGCAGAGGATATCAGGACGGTGATTGAGCAGCCCGCGAGGAAGGTGGGTCAGGATACTTGGAACGATAAGACTCCTGAGGACTTCAACTTGGATCTGATCGTTGTGACTTTGTGTGTGCCTGAGACTCATTGGAAGTTTAAGAGGAGCGCTACTGATTACTCCACGTTCCCTGCATCGTGCATGAACAGGTTTACACGGGCTTGGAACTCGTTTATTTGTGCTAACATCATGCCATCTTCGCATGTGCATGAGATTACTGTGGAGCGTGCTCGTCTGCTATGGGGTATTCTTTAGGACGATTACATTCATTTGGGGATGGTGATATATTGGGGGATTTTGAGATTCTTAAGAGGAGGTACTACAGGTGTGGCAGTTGGTGTTCATTGGCCCACACATGAGCAGCTTCAGCTTTCTAGTGCTCCTATTGACAATTCTACACTGCACAACATGGTTGAGTGGGGAGGAGGTAAGCCCGATCCTAAGGGGCTTGGTTACACGTTTGATCATCTGCCAGGAGGTGTGCCTCGCGATTAGATGTATGCTGGTGGTACGCAGCAAGCGAGTAAGGCAGCTTGGAGAGCTCAGTTAGGAGAGGAGGCTGGTTCATCACAGCAGCAGTAGCAGGAGGCAGCAGGAGAAGATATTGGAGTTGGTTTGAGTTCGATGCAATATAGGCATCTAGCCAGGAGTGTAACGACTGGGAAATTTACATTGTATTATATCATAGTTATAATAAAATTATGTGTATTAATATGTCAATTATGTGTGATTATCTGTTAAACCCTAACTATTACGTGTTACGTGCATCCCGTGTCATTTCTGTATTTTTAAGGTATTTTTCAGATGTTTTATTTCGCATTCATAGGTTTCATTTCAAACGTTTTATGACCCAAACCACGATTTTAAAGCCAGTGTTTCAAATAAAATAATGGGCCTTATTTTTCATCAAACGGCTTTTACCATCGCCTTATTCTGAACATCTAGATATTTTATAAATTTTCTCGTTTTACGAAAAATGACTTTTCCGGGGCCCATTGGGTGTTAAAAACCCCACAAAAATCATATTTTTATTTTTATAAAATTATAGGACTTTTATTTATACCAATTTTTTGTATTTTTGCATTATTCACAATTTTTGGGAAATTTTGGCATATATATTGCATATATAAAATATTTATAAATTAAATTTTAATACTCAAAAATTATAAAAATTAGGGCCAAATATTTTTATTAGATGTATAATTAGCCCCTTAATTTTATTTAGGAGTATTAATTTTACTACTATAAATAGCCTAATTATTAATTAATTATAATTAATAAATCATTAAAAATCAGAATTTTCTCTGAAATTCGGGTCGGGAAGAACTTGAATCGGGTCGAGAATCAAACCGTGATTTCTAGCTGATTTCTTCATCAAATCGTGTGATTCCAGTAACCAAATCAAAGGTTTTGATCTGTTCTTTCCATTTCTAGCATCAATTTCACGTTTTAATTCGTAGTTGTTGATTTTCGATTTCTAGGGTTTATGTTCGAATTAGGCCTTTTTTATTTCAGGGTTATTTTGATGTTTTGATGATTGATATAGCTTTGTTAGATGACTTACAGTCGATTCATGGTGTTTAATTGATTAAACGATGTCTGTATAGTGATTCACGATTTATAGGGTTTATACTGAATTTTCAAATTACAACTCGATGTTTTCTGTGAATCTTTGGTTCTTGAAAGGTTAGGGCTTTGATTGTATATGTTCTTAGCTTTGATTTGTACTATAGAACGTTGAGTTTGGTTTACATAATCAAAAGATAGGTTTTTGGCCGGAGTTGAAGTTGGTTTTGATCGGAGAATGATATCCATGGATGTTTCTGATTGACTTTGGCCTGAATTAGGTTGGGGAAGTGATTTGCAGTGATTTGGGATTAAAACCGATTTCAGACGATGTGTTTTTGACCCCGAATCAGACTCGCCGGAGTCCGGTGAAGTCGCCGGATTCTGGGTTTAAACCCAGATTCCGGTGGTGTTCTTCACTGACCCGGATTCCAACCCGGTTGACCCGTTTGGTTAATCCGGTTTTGATCTGTTGTGTCAGATGGTTGGTTTCTGACAAATGTTTCTGGATTTTTAATTATTTAATTATATTTTTATAAAATAAAATTAGTTTTATTAATTCTGAAAATCAATTAAAAATTAGTTTTAAATTCTGTAAAATATTATTAATAATTCCTAAATTATTTTCTTAATTTATAAATTCGAATTTAGTGATTTAATTAAGTATTTAATTATTTATTTAATTATTTATCTATTTATTATTTAGTAATTAAGTAATTACTTAATAAATAAGGATTAATGAAATTAATTAAATATTATGATTAAAGATTCGATAATTAGGGGAATAAAATGAATAACTCGTAATTATACGGATGATTGAACGATAAGTTCGATTATTATTATTATTATTATTATTATTATTATTATTATTATTATTATTATTATTATTATTATTATTATTATTATTCAGATGATAGTTAATTATTCGTAAAATATCGTAATAATTACTCGTAGCGGGTAATCAAATACATATAGTTAATTTAAGTCGCATAAATTGTAATAATAACTGTAATGTTTCGATGATTATGCGAGAAATGCGGATAACTCGTAGAAATACGAGTAGTGGATCGTTGAGTTGAATTCTGATGTTGATAATAGTTTATTTATTCGATAGTTATCGTATCAGTTGATTGTATCGATTATTCATTTGTAAATAATCGATCTAATCAAATAAATTATAATAAATTATAAATATTTGCAATAAATTGTGATTAATCATAATAATTAGGGATTAATTATTTTAAATTATTAAATAATTACTTATTAATTATTTATTAGTTATTTATTTATTAAATCATTAAAAGTGATTAATTATTCTGATAATTAATCAAATAACTTTCAATAAATCATAACTTATTCATTTTAACTCCAAAAATTATAGAAAAATTATTTTTGACTTTGATTTTTCTTAAATAATTATTTTAGGATTTAAAAAAAATTGTAATAATTATTTATATTGAATAATAAATTGAATTAACAGTGTTTAATTGATAATAATTCAACCGTTAGTCCCATTCGAGTGAAACGAAAGCCATTTTACTCAGAAAAATGAATTCTTTTCATAAAAAATAATAAGAAGACCTAATTGCTTCTAGAAATTAGTTGACCTTATTAATTGCTTGATTATCAGTCAAAATACGTGCCGAGACGAGTCCGAAAAATTCTAGGAAAATGGGAAATGTGGCAGAAGGTGATCAGCGGAGCAATCAGCGAGTCGATTTTGATTCTAAAAATTATTTTAACTATAAAAATGATTATATGCTTATGTTCTTATCAGCTTATGTGTATTATATGGTTAATCGAGTCTTACTTGCTTATATATAATATAAGAGTCAGTCATAAGCGTATAGGTAGATAATAGGAACGAAATAAAGTCGATTCAAGATGCAATTGAAGTACAAAATGACTTAACCAGTCTATTTTGCTAACAGAAGCTAAGCCAGCAAAATTGAACTTGATGAAGTTCAAGAAGCACAAACTACTACGGATCAAGTGGAAACACCTGTTCTGACTGAACAACCTTCTGTGGAATAGCCCATTCATAGGTCAGGGAGAGTGTCTCGCCAACCTGAGAGGTAATATGGCCTTGTCATTGAGAATGACAATGAGTTGTCGATCATTGATGATGACGACCCTGTGACCTATAATGAGGCTATGAGTAGTGTTGACTTAGAGAAATGACATAGTGCCATGAAATCCGGAATGAAATCTATGTATACGTGATACAAAAGAATGATTAGAGCAGATGGCCAGGTGGAGAACTTTAAGGCCAGGCTTGTGGCAAAAGAATTCAAACAAAGGCAATGGATTGACTTTGATGAAACCTTTTACCTGTAGCCCTGTTATAATCAGTTCAAATTTTGCTTGCGAATGCTGCTTACTACGACTATGAGATCTGGCAAATAGTCAGATGGTTTTCTTTCCAAGAGAAATGAAAACCTATTGTGTAAGCTGCTGCGAACCATATGTGGTTTAATGCAAGCTTCTCGTAGATGGAACATCCGTTTTGATGAGAAAATCAAATAGTTTGGTTTTATGAAAAACATAGATGAACCATGTGTCTACAAAAGGGTTAGTGGGAGCGCGATAACTTTTCTTGTGTTGTATTGAAATAGAGTTGACACACATAACAACATAGCAGACCCACTCACAAAGCTACTTTATGAAAGTCACTTTGATCGTCATAAAGACAAGATGGGTATTAGATACCAGAGTGATTGGCTTTAGTACAAATGGGAGATTGAAAGGAATATGTCCTAAGTCTAATCATGTATTAGGATTTAGGAATAACTTTTTATGTAATATATTTTGATTTCATTGATATTAATAAAAGACTTGTGGTGTTTTATTACGGGCACTATCTATTTAAGTGTTTAAATAAGATATACCATAGTTTAGAGTAAAGCTTTTATGGATTATGATGAGATCATAATAGTGAGACCTAAAAGATGATAACTCTAAACTTAAATAGTTCCTGGTCATAGGATTACTAACTGGTAATTAATAATCTGCAAAGATCGGTACATACTATGCTTGCTTCATTTTGAAGGATGTCTGTTCTCATAGATATTTATGTGGTGACACTATAGCTAGTATGTAGGTGCTTATTATAGAATAAGTTCACTGAATATGACTCGCACAACTGAACAACTGATGGAGTTCACTCACGTGTCAGCAGTTGTTCACATAGTGATAGTTGTACAAGTATCCTTAGACTTGAGGTCATCATAGTCATCTTGTGTACACTGAACTATGCTTTGGTTTAGTTCTTAGTCTCCAGGGACAATTATTAGGGCTCTACTGGGTATAGGAATTTGTACACGAAGATAGTGTATGATCAATAAAGGATCTACCCCTTCCAGTGAAGGAAGCGAATGTTCAAGGCTGATCCACTTATGCTAGTTCAGGAATCTCTGGCCAGAGTGAATGAAATTAGAAAGGAGTTTCTAATTTGCATAGAACTAAGCATAGTAAATGGTAAGAAAGTGATTAAATTAGATAGGCTTGACACGAGATCCATGTCTTGTATTTAATCAGGACATTGTAGGGTGGGTAGAAGGAGTTTATTGTACGGTAACGATTCACTGAATAGGTTCTTGGTATTCTAAGCAGTGAATTCGTATTATCCGGATAGTCGCGATATGCTGAGAAGTATCCCTCACGATGTAGAATAAATATGATTAATTAATTAATCATATTTAATAAATTAGAGAATTTATATAAATAATGATAAAATAGTTTTATTATTATTTATTTCTACTACCGGCTTAATATTGAACCTACAGGGTCACACCATAAAAGAGAATGATTTAATGGTGGAAGAATTAATTAATAATGGCTGATAATTATTTATTTATGAAATAAATAATTAATTGGCAAATTTAATAATTGATTAAATTAGATTTAATTGATTATAAATTAATTAGGAAAAGTTCTTAATATTATTAATTAAGAATTTAATTTTTGGAAATTAAATCAAGAGAGAGAATTATTTCTAAAGTGTTTAGAAAAAGGATTAATAATTAAAATTTGTTTTAATTATTAATGAGAATAATAAATGGGTTAATAATAATAATATTTTATGGGAAATTTTAGCTGAAAATTTTGCCTATAAATATATTATTATAAACCCTATTTTATTCTAACCCAAATTTTTCAGAAAATCTAATTCTCTCCACCTCCTCCTCCTTCTTAACGTCGTTTTCTTGGTGGATACCGGTGGAGTGCTTCACGTTTGAGAGGCAGCTGCTAAGGATCTCTGATCGTTGCTTTTGGATCGCTATTAAAGGTTAGTAATCGATTCATATGTTTTAATCACGATTTATATGCTTTTATTTGGATTTTATATGTGTAAAAGTGTTTTACCATGCCTCCGCTGCGATTAAAATCCATCAATGGTATCAGAGCATAGGTTGAATGCACATAGATATGTGGTAAAAATTTCAGAATTTTATGTGCTTGTATGAATTAATTATGATTTTTACAAGTTATATTATGGATTAATTATATCTGATGAGAAATCGTTTCTCAGAATAATTTTGCATGTTAATCTGGGTTCTACAAGTGTACAATCGTCTGGGTATTTTTTTTCATAATTTTATGATGTATAGATTTTGTATTATGAATTTTTGAAGATCTCGCTATTAAATTCAGAATTAAATAATCATATATATGTATAAATTGTTAGTATGTATATATATATATCTGCTGCTGTTGCTGTACTGACTGATGGCACGGAAGCAAGACAAAGAAACAGAACAGCACGGCGATCGAGAACTGTCAGGCGGCGGCAGGTGCAGGCGCGTGTAGCGCACGCGCGCGCGGGAGGGTGTGGCGCATTCCGAGAATGCGTTACACACTGTGGCGCATTCACGCAATGCGTTACACCTTTTAATGGCTTAAAACGGTTGTAACGCATTACCGGAATGCGTTACAGGGCTTGTAACGCGTTCCTGTAATGCGTTACAGCCCGTTTGTTATTTTTAAATTTGATTTCTGGGAGTTTTGTAACTCCGTTTTGGGCGTGCAATATTTCGTTGGATTCGTTTTTCCGAGACGGATCTAATGGAGTGATCAAATTTTAGTTTATATAAAAGTTTTGAACTGATTATATTCCATTAAGTGTTTTAAAGTTGTTTTTGACTGTTTTAATTGCTTTTAAATGCTTCATGTGATACATAGAGATGTATAATGCTTAGACCAATATGCTAGATGATGTAACATGCCTACCTTGATGTTTATTCATGTTGATATATGTGATATATGCTTAGTTTATCATGCGATGATAGATTTAGGTGAACTTAAATGAACATAAGGCGTTTGTTAGACAACCTAGTATAGTGAAATTGTTTCATAACCTTAATAATAATATTATGAATACAATCATGAGATTCTTGTATTTATGAAACAGGTAATTGAATATGAATTTTCGATATGAGAGAAAGGATGATTCTGTCAACAACAGATTTCTATCTGTAAGAAAGGGTTATTAAGTGACGCCTCTTGACAATGCTCCACCCGATCTGGGAATCATCTGATTATTAATTATTGATTTGAAATATTTAATTTAAAAGGAAGAATCTCTTTATAATATGATTATGATTGTAACGTAATATAATCCCTCTAAAATTAAATAATATCAAGTAGTAATTGGCCAATGACACAACGGGCTTGTGTCGGTCATAGCCTTCCAACATGATAGAAAAGACGTTCTTATTTTTAAATCATTGTCAGTTCGTGCTACAGCCGAGGGCTTTCATTTCGAAATAAGAAATACTTGTCTATTACATAGAGATGTGTACATTGAATAAGAATCTAAAGGTCGGTACGTGCCACAGCCGTGAGCCGTTGGAGACTGATTCAAATGTACGGAATGTTGGATTAGACTTGACTTAGAATATTGAGTTTGTCGTGCCACAGCCGTGACTCAATTATTCAAGAGGCTAAAGTTTGATTAGGGAATAACATAAGATGTAATTGACAAGAGTTGTCTGCCTATTGAACATTACATGGCGGTTCGTGCTACAGCCGGGGTTGTGTAATGGAATGTAGGATCCCTATTCCCACTAGCATTGTGAATGCTTAATTTTTCATGTAGGGGGTTGAATAAATTAGGTAAACTAGTGGGAGCCACTTATGAATGAAGACCCGATTTATATAGTATTTTAAAATGAAATCAAATATTTGCTAAGTGTTGTTATGTGTTTATCATTTACATATTTACAATATACATTATGTCTTCTACACTATCACTCAGGAGCATACTGGATGCTCACAAGTTGACTGGTCCTAATTATGCTGACTGGCTTCGAAACTTGAGAATTGTTCTCAGGATTGAGAAGCTGGAATACGTGATTGACTCACCTAAGCCTACTGAACCTGCTAGTGATGCACATAATGATGAACATGTTATGTATCGTAAATGGGTAGATGATGCAAATGTTGCTTAATGCATCATGCTAGCTTCCATAAACATTGAGCTACAGAAGCAACATGAGCATATGGATGCTCACACTATCCTCATGCATCTACAAGAGTTGTATGATGTGGCAGGGAGGACAGCTCGATATGAGATATCGAAGGAGCTATTCGGTTGTAGGATGTCTGAGGGATCATCTGTGAATGACCATGTACTTAAGATGATCAATTTGATTGAACGTCTTGGACAACTTGGTTTTTCCATGGATGGGGAGTTGTTCCAAGACTTGGTCTTGCAATCGCTTCCGAGTTCGTTCTCGCAGTTTTTTGTGAACTTTCTTATGAATAAGTTGGATGTCAGCCTGCCTGAACTCCATAACATGTTGAAGACTACGGAATCAAATTTTCCCCCTAAGAAGAGTTATGTTCTTCTAATTGGTGAAGGTTCCAATCCTAAGAAAAGGAAGAGGAACCCTTCCAAGAAGAAGAAAGTAGGTGAGAAAATGCCGGCTCCACCAAAAGCTGAAGACCACAAGAGCAAAGTTGTTTGCTTTCACTGTAACAAGGTGGGGCACTGGAAGAGGAACTGCAAGGTTTACCTTGCAGAATTGAAGAAGAAGAAGGGTAGTGAGACTACCGCTTCTGATTCAGGTATGTTCATGATAGAAGTGAATATGTTATTAAATCAAATTTCTACTTGGGTATTAGATACCGCCTGATGGGAAATAGAGCAAGAGTTACTGCTGAAGATGTAGAATCATTTCATTTACATATGCCTACGGGCAAGACTATTATTTTTTAAATAATTATTATTTTGTTCGCTCGATTGTGAGGAATATTATTCCCATGTTAGACTTGGCTGGATTTTCATTTATTATTGAGAATAATGAATGTTCAATTCTTAGATATATTATTCTTTATGGACGTGGTACTTTAAATAATGGTCTGTATGAATGTGATATAATTTACTTCAGATTATACAAACTAATAAAAGAAAAGGGATGATGAAAATCTCACTTCATTGTGGCACTGCAGTCTCCATTTAGTAGACATGGAGAGAGGGCTGCAAATTTGCTAGGAATGGTACACACAGATGTATGTGGACCAATGTCTACGCAAGCCATGGGTGGATTTTCATACTTCATTACTTTCATAGATGATAGATCTAGATTCGGATATGTGTTTAATGAAACACAAGTCTGAAGGCTTTGAAAAGTTCAAAGAGTATAAGTATGAAGTGGAGAAACAAACCAAACATAGTATTATAATTCTTCGATTAGATCAAGGTGGTGAATACTTGAATGGAGAGTTTCTGGATTATCTCAAAGTGAATGGTATTGTCTCTCAGTGGACGCCTCCAGATTGGTATCTGAAAGGAGAAATCGAACTTTGTTAGACATAGTTCGGTCCATGATGAGCTATACAAATCTTCCAGTATTCCTATGGGGTTATGCATTGGAAACCTCAGCATATTTACTGAATAAGGTGCCTTCCAAATCTGTTCCTCAAACTCCGTATGAGATGTGGAAAGAAAGGAAACCGAGTCTTAAACACGTTAAGATTTGGGGATGTCCAGTTATGTCAAATAAGTTACCCAGATAAGCTGGAATATCAATCCGTAAAATGTAGTTTTGTGGGATATCCTAAAGAGACTTTAGGGTATTACTTTTACACCGATCATCGGGTGTTTGTCTCCAGACATGCTACCTTCTTGGAAAAGGAGTTTATCCTTGAAGAAAACAGTGGGAGCAAAATTGAACTTGATGAAGTTCAAGAAGCATAAACTACTACGGATCAAGTGGAAACACCTGTTCTGACTGAACAACCTTCTGTGGAATAGCCCATTCATAGGTCAGGGAGAGTGTCTCGCCAACCTGAGAGGTAATATGGCCTTGTCATTGAGAATGACAATGAGTTGTCGATCATTGATGATGACGACCCTGTGACCTATAATGAGGCTATGAGTAGTGTTGACTCAGAGAAATGGCATAGTGCCATGAAATCCGGAATGAAATCTATGTATACGGGATACAAAAGAATGATTAGAGCAGATGGCCAGATGGAGACCTTTAAGGCCAGGCTTGTGGCAAAAGAATTCAAACAAAGGCAATGGATTGACTTTGATGAAACCTTTTACCTGTAGCCCTGTTATAATCAGTTCAAATTTTGCTTGCGAATGCTGCTTACTACGACTATGAGATCTGGAAAATAGCCAGATGGTTTTCTTTCCAAGAGAAATGAAAACCTATTGTGTAAGCTGCTGCGAACCATATGTGGTTTAAAGCAAGCTTCTCGTAGATGGAACATCCGTTTTGATGAGACAATCAAAGAGTTTGGTTTTATGAAAAACGTAGATGAACCATGTGTCTACAAAAGGGTTAGTGGGAGCGCGATAACATTTCTTGTGTTGTATTGAAATAGAGTTACTCACAAAGCTACTTTATGAAAGTCACTTTGATGGTCATAAAGACAAGATGGGTATTAGATAGCAGAGTGATTGGCTTTAGTACAAGTGGGAGATTGAAAGGAATATGTCCTAAGTCCAATCATGTATTAGGATTTAGGAATAACTTTTTATGTAATCTGTTTTGACTTCATTGATATTAATAAAAGACTTGTTTTGTTTTATTACGGGCTCTATCTATTTAAGTGTTTAAATAAGATATACCATAGTTTAGAGTAAAGCTTTTATGGATTATGATGAGATCATAATAATGAGACCTAAAAGATGATAACTCTAAACTTAAATAGTTCCTGGTCATAGGATTACTAACTGGTAATTAATAATCCGCAAAGATCGGTACATACTATGCTTGCTTCATTTTGAAGGATGTCTATTCTCATAGATATTTGTGTGGTGATACTATAGCTAGTATGTAGGTGCTTATTATAGAATAAGTTCACTGAACATGACTCGCACAGCTGAACAACTGATGGAGTTCACTCACGTGTCAGCAGTTGTTCACATGGTGATAGTTGTACAAGTATCCTTAGACTTGAGGTCATCATAGTCATCTTGTGTACACTGAACTATGCTTTGGTTTAGTTCTTAGTCTCCAGGGACAATTATTAGGGCTCTACTAGGTATAGGAATTTGTACACGAAGATAGTGTATGATCAATAAAGGATCTACCCCTTCCAGTGAAGGAAGCGAATGTTCAAGGCTGATCCACTTATGCTAGTTCAGGAATCTCTTGCCAGAGTGAATAAAATTAGAAAGGAGTTTCTAATTTGCATAGAACTAAGCATAGTAAATGGTAAGCAAGTGATTAAATTAGATAGGCTTGACACGAGATCCATGCCTTGTATTTAATCAGGACATTGTAGGGTAGAAGGAGTTTATTGTACGGTAACTATTCACTGAATAGGTTTTTGGTATTCTAAGCAGTGAATTCGTATTATCCGGATAGTCGCGATATGCTGAGAAGTATCCCTCACGATGTAGAATAAATATGATTAATTAATCAATCATATTTAATAAATTAGAGAATTTATATAAATAATGATAAAATAGTTTTATTATTATTTATTTCTACTACCGGCTTAATATTGAACCTACAGGGTCACACCATAAAAGAGAACGATTTAATGGTGGAGGAATTAATTAATAATGGCTGATAATTATTTATTTATGAAATAAATAATTAAGTGGCAAATTTAATAATTGATTAAATTAGATTTAATTGATTATAAATTAATTAAGAAAAGTTCTTAATATTATTAATTAAGAATTTAATTTGTGGAAATTAAATCAAGAGAGAGAATTATTTCTATAGTGTTTAGAAAAAGGATTAATAATTAAAAGGTGTTTTAATTATTAATGAGAATAATAAATGGGTTAATAATAATAATATTTTATGGAAAATTTCAGCTGAAAATTTTGCCTATAAAAATACTATTATAAACCCTATTTTTATTCTAACCCAAAAATTTTAGAAAAACCTAATTCTCTCCACCTCCTCCTCCTCCTTAACGTCGTTTTCTTGGTGGATACCGGTGGAGTGCTTCACGTTTGAGGAGCAGCTGCTAAGGATCTCCGATCGTTGCTTTTGGATCGTTATTAAAGGTTAGTAATCGATTCATATGTTTTAATCACGATTTATATGCTTTTATTTGGATTTTATATGTGTAAAAGTGTTTTACCATGCCTCCGCTGCGATTAAAATCCATCAAGATGTATATAGAGGCAGCATAGTATAACCTAGTGAGTAGTGTGTATGCGTGTATTAGTAGATTAACCTGTAGTGGTAGTATGACTTGTAGCCGTAGTGATTACCAGTAGCACGAGACTTTTTGTATCAAGCATTTACACCTGAGGCTGGTGTCACATATATATAAACTGAACTTTTCATATTTCTTTTATTTAAATTTCAGTCTTTATAGTTTTACAACATTTACTTTAACTTTATTGTTTTACAGCTTTCCATATTATAATCTTGTTGAAAAAAAAGAGGGAGAGAGAAAAGAATAACCATTTTAATTAACTGCTTACATTTCCAGTTTTTATATTTAACAACTGTTTTCTTTATATAAAGCATGTTGTTAATACAGAATAAATTGCTTTCTTACCTACTGTCAATTGTTTATTAAACTGTTAAAGAAATATCACATGTTTTATTATCAGAAAAAGATGGCACCGAAAAGAAAGACTAGGGCTGAGACCTCTAACAGCAATTCTGAAGATCAGACTAACGAGACCATGAACCAAATGTTCCATCTGATGCAACAACAGATGGTTATGATGCAGCAGCAGATGCAGCATCAACAACAACAAATCCAACAAGAAATGTTACAGCAGCCACCTCGTCCTGAGCCTCAATTACCACCAACAATACCAGTTGTTACTTTTAAGCAGTTTCAGGCAGTTAAACCTCCAGAATTTGATGGGTCTACTGATCCTATTAAAGCCACCACCTGGTTAAAAGAAATAGAGAAATCGTTTGCACTAGTGAAGATAGGTGAGGACCAGAAGACTGATTTTGCTAGTTACTTGTTGAAAGGAGCGGCAAATTATTGGTAGGAATCTAAAAAGGCTTTAGAGGGTGAAGATGTTATTGCCTGGGATAGGTTTAAAAGAGTTGTTTTTAGAGAAGCATTTTCCTCGCTACGTGAGAAATCAGATGCAGATAAAGTTTTTGGAACTGAAGCAGGGAAATATGTCTGTGAAAGAGTATGAAGCCAAATTTAATGAATTGGCTAGGTTTGTTCCAGAACAGGTGGACACTGAAGAGAAACGAGTTCAGAGGTTTCAAGAGGGATTATGACCATGGATTCGTGGACAGGTTGCAGTTTTTGAATTAACAACATATACCGTTGTAGTCCAGAAAGCCTTGATCATTGAAGGAGAAAGTGAAAGATCTCAACGAGATAGAGGACAAGGAAGTTTCCAAGACCGTTCCAACAGGAAGCCGGGATTTCAAGCCCGGGCAAATTTGAATTTCAAAAAGATAGGACAAGGTACACAAAAAGCAGGTAATCATTTCCAAGCCTCCAAACAGCAGGGAATTGTCAAGGTTCCAGTGCTGTATTACAAAACTTGTGGACGCAAGCATACCGGCGTATGCATTAAAGCAGATGTGACATGTTTCAAATGCAAGCAGAAAGGGCACTATTCTAATGAATGTCCGATAGGAAAAATAGCAGAAATCACTTGCTATCAATGCGGAAAGAAAGGGCATATCGCTACAAATTGTAAAGGACCAGCCATGGCAGCCAGTATTCCAAGAGTATTGGCATTACCTCCACCGCCGCCTAATCTACCCAAAGCAAGAACTTTCAACATGACAATGAAAGAAGCAATGCAGAGTCCGAGTATTATTGCAGGTACGCTTTTGGTGAATTCAGTAAGTTCAAAAGTATTAATTGATTCTGGAGCTACCCGTTCATTTATTTCTGAAGAATTTCTTGATAAATTACATTGCGAAATCGAATGGTTGGGCGAGACATTAATTATAAAATTAGCGAATGACGACCAAGTTCCAGTGGATCGGATATGTCCTGCGTGTGATATAGAAATAGTCGGACATCATTTTTCTGTAAACTTGATTCCTTTTAAGTTAGGAGAATGCGATACTATTTTGGGAATGGATTGGTTAGCATGTCATAATGTTCAGATAGATTGCGCGAATAAGAAAGTCAAATTGCGAACTACGGAAAATGCAACGGTAATATTCAAGGGCGAAAAACAGCGAAAGAAATTTCTTAAAGTAATGCAGACCAAACGATTGCTTCGACAAGGATGTGAGGTGTACATAGCTTACGTGTTATATACTGAAAAGGGAAGTCCGAGAATAAAGGACATTCCAGTTGTGTGAGTTTCCGGACGTCTTTCCAGACGAGCTTCAAGGGTTACCGCTAGATCGAGAAATCAAGTTCATGATTGATCTAGCACCAGGCACATAACCAGTGTCGAAAGCTCCATATCGAATGGCTCCAGTCGAGATGAAAGAATTATCAACGCAACTGCAAGATCTGCTAGACCGAGGCATCATACGACCTAGTGTATCCCCATGGGGTGCACCAGTGTTATTCGTGAAGAAGAAGGACGGCAGCATATGATTATGCATCGACTATCGGGAGTTGAATAAACTCACCATCAAGAACAAGTATCCGCTACCGAGAATCGATGATTTGTTCGATCAGCTAAAAGGAGCTGCATGGTTTTTTAAGATAGATTTGTGATCAGGCTATCATCAATTGAAAATTAAAGCCGAAGATATTCCAAAGACTGCGTTTCGTACGAGATATGGGCATTACGAGTTTTTGGTAATGACATTCGGTTTGACAAACACGCCAGCTATATTCATGGATTTGATGAACAGGGTATTCAAGAAATACTTGGACAAATTCGTGATTGTATCCATTGATGACATCTTGATTTATTCCAAGACGGAAGAAGAGCATGCAGAACACTTGAGGATAGCTTTGGAAATTCTGAGGAAAGAGCAACTATACGTGAAATTCTTAAAATGTGAATTCTGGTTAAAGGAAGTACAATTTCTAGGACATATCATCAGTAGAGAAGGCATCCAAGTCGATCCAGCAAAGATTGAAGCTGTGTTAAATTGGGAAAGACCAAAGACACCGACAGAGGTTCGAAGTTTCTTGGGATTGGCAGGATATTATCGAAGATTTGTTAAAGATTTTGCGAAAATAGCAACGCCGTTGACTAAGTTAACTCGAAAAAGTGAAAAGTTCATATGGAGTGATAAATGCGAAGAAAGTTTCCAAGAACTGAAGAATCGGTTAGTAACCGCACCGGTACTAGTATTGCCAGACGAGTAAGGGAATTTCGTCATTTACAGCGACGCTTCGTATCGCGGACTAGGATATGTATTAATGCAGCACGGTAACGTCATCGCATATGCTTCAAGACAACTTAAACCTCATGAACAGAAATATCCCACTCATGACTTGGAATTGGCAGCGATCATATTTGTATTGAAACTTTGGAGACATTATCTCTACGGTGAAAAATGCAAAATTTACACGGATCATAAAAGTCTGAAGTATATCTTTACGCAAAAAGAATTGAACATGCGTCAACGTCGATGGCTGGAATTGATAAAGGATTATGATGTCATAATCAGTTATCATCCAGGGAAAGCAAATGTTATAGCAGATGCGCTGAGCAGGAAAGAAAGATTGAATCGGTTAACTTCATGCGAAGAATTAGCTAGGGAATTCGATAAATTGGAAATCGAGATTCGTATTCCCAATGAATCTGTAGAAGCTATCTACGCTATGACTTTCCAACCAGAGTTGCTAGAGAAGATTCGTCGTTGTCAAGAAGAAGTGATGAGTCAAGATGACGACCTAACGGGAGAAGAGATCACAACTCAGAAGGATAATGAAGGAATTTTATGCTTTGCATCGATAATCTGGATTCCTAACATGGCAGAATTAAAAGAAGAAATATTGCGAGATGCGCACAGTTCGAAGTATTCCATTCATCCAGGAAGCACAAAGATGTATCGCGATCTGAAGGAAAACTTTTGGTGGCCAAATATGAAAAAGGAAATAGCAGAATGGGTAAGTAAATGCTACACATGCCAGCGAGTTAAAGCGGAACATCAATGTCCGAGCGGATTATTACAACCGTTAGACGTTCCAGAATGGAAATGGGAACATCTAGCGATGGATTTTGTAGTAGGACTACCGAGGACTAGGGAAAATCATGATGTGATATGGGTAATCATTGACAGACTCACGAAGTCGGCACATTTTCTACCAATTAACGAAAGATTTTCGCTTGACAAGCTAGTGCATTTGTATCTCAAGGAAATTGTGATGCGACATGGAGTTCCAATATCTATCGTGTCTGATCGAGATCCTCGTTTCAACTCAAGATTTTGGAGACAATTTCAAGAATTCCTTGGAACAAAATTAAACATGAGTACCTCTTATCATCCGCAAACTGATGGGCAAAGTGAAAGAACTATTCAAACAATTGAAGACATGCTACGAGTTTGTGCGATCGATTTCGAAGGCAGTTGGGATGAGCATTTACCTTTGGTGAAATTTTCTTTTAATAACAGCTATCACACAAGCATTGGAATGCCACCTTACGAAGCATTATACGGAAGAAAGTGCAGATCACCAGTACATTGGGATGAAGTTGGAGAACGGAAGATTTTGGGTCCAGAATTAATCCAACGGACTAAAGAAAAGATTGAACTTATTCAGACACGACTCGATGCAGCACAAAACAGGCAACGCAAATATGCAGACCAAGCAAGGAAGGATATGGACTACCAGGAAGGAGAACACGTATTACTCAAAATATCGCCATGGAAAGGATTGACCAGATTTGGCAACAAGGGTAAATTGAAGCCACGATACGTCGGACCATTTGAAATTTTGAAGAAAGTGGGAAAAGTTGCGTACGAATTAGCTTTACCGCCTCATATGCAACATATTCACAATATGTTTCACGTGTCGATGCTTAAGCGATATAATCCTGATTCTAGGCATGTAATAGAGTATGAACCGATAGATATCCAACCTGATTTATCTTTTGTAGAACAGCCGTTAAGGATTTTAGATCGGCGAGAGAGAGTATTGAGAAATAAGTCTGTATATTTAGTGCGAGTGTTGTGGAGAAATCCTATGGTTGAAGAATCAACCTGGGAACTTGAAAGTGAAATGTTTGAGAAATACCCTCATTTGTTTTCGTAGAAGATTCTGCGGACAGAATCCTATTAAGGGGGGAAGGATGTAACGACTGGGAAATTTACGTTGTATTATATCATAGTTATAATAAAATTATGTGTATTAATATGTCAATTATGTGTGATTATCTGTTAAATCCTAACTGTTACGTGTTACGTGCATTCCGTGTCATTTCTATATTTTTAAGGTATTTTCCAGATGTTTTATTTCGCATTCATAGGTTTCATTTCAAACATTTTATGACCCAAACCACGATTTTAAAGCCAGTATTTCAAATAAAATAATGGGCCTTATTTTTCATCAAACGGCTTTTACCATCGCCTTATTCTGAACATCTAGATATTTTATAAATTTTCTCGTTTTGCGAAAAATGACTTTTCCGGGCCCCATTGGGTGTTAAAAACCCCACAAAAATCATATTTTTATTTTTATAAAATTATAGGACTTTTATTTATACCATTTCTTTGTATTTTTGCATTATTCACAATTTTTGGGAAATTTTGGCATATATATTGCATATATAAAATATTTATAAATTAAATTTTAATACTCAAAAATTATAAAAATTAGGGCCAAATATTTTTATTAGATGTATAATTAGCCCCTTAATTTTATTTAGGACTATTAATTTTACTACTATAAATAGCCTAATTATTAATTAATTATAATTAATAAATCATTAAAAATCAGAATTTTCTCTGAAATTCGGGTCGGGAAGAACTTGAATCGGGTCGAGAATCAAACCGTGATTTCCAGCTGATTTCTTCATCAAATCGTGTGATTCCAGTAACCAAATCAAAGGTTTTGATCTGTTCTTTCCATTTCTAGCATCAATTTCACGTTTTAATTCGTAGTTGTTGATTTTCGATTTCTAGGGTTTATGTTCGAATTAGGCCTTTTTGATTTCAGGGTTATTTTGATGTTTTGATGATTGATATAGCTTTGTTAGATGACTTACAGTCGATTCATGGTGTTTAATTGATTAAACGATGTCTGTATAGTGATTCACGATTTCTAGGATTTATACTGAATTTTCAAATTACAACTCGATGTTTTATGTGAATCTTTGGTTCTTGAAAGGTTAGGGCTTTGATTGTATATGTTCTTAGCTTTGATTTGCACTATAGAACGTTGAGTTTGGTTTACAGAATCAAAAGATAGGTTTTTGGCCGGAGTTGAAGTCGGTTTTGATCGGAGAATGATATTCAGGGATGTTTCTAATTGACTTTGGCCTGAATTAGGTTGGGGAAGTGATTTGCAGTGATTTGGGATTAAAAACGATTTCAGACGATTTGTTTTTGACCCCGAATCAGACTCGCCGGAGTCCGGTGAAGTCGCCGGATTCTGGGTTTAAACCCAGATTCCGGTGGTGTTCTTCACTGACCCGGATTCCAACCCGGTTGACCCGTTTAGTTAACCCGGTTTTGATCTGTTGTGTCTGATGGTTGGTTCTTGACAAATGTTTCTGGATTTTTAATTATTTAATTATATTTTTATAAAATAAAATTAGTTTTATTAATTCTGAAAATCAATTAAAAATTAGTTTTAAATTTTGTAAAATATTATTAATAATTCCTAAATTATTTTCTTAATTTATAAATTCGAATTTAGTGATTTAATTAAGTATTTAATTATTTATTTAATCATTTATCTATTTATTATTTAGTAATTAAGTAATTACTTAATAAATAAGGATTAATGAAATTAATCGAATATTATGATTAAAGATTCGATAATTAGGGGAATAAAACGAATAACTCGTAATTATACGGATGATTGAACGATAAGTTCGATTATTATTATTATTATTATTATTATTATTATTATTATTATTATTCAGACGATAGTTAATTATTCGTAAAATATCGTAATAATTGCTCGTAGCGGGTAATAAAATACATATAGTTAATTTAAGTCGAATAAATTGTAATAATAACTGTAATGTTTCGATGATTATGCGAGAAATGCGGATAACTCGTAGAAATACGAGTAGTGGATCGTTGAGTTGAATTCTGATGCTGATAATAGTTTATTTATTCGATAGTTATCATATCAGTTGATTGTATCGATTATTTATTTGTAAATAATCGATCTAATCGAATAAATTATAATAAATTATAAATATTTGCAATAAATTGTGATTAATCATAATAATTAGGGATTAATTATTTAAAATTATAAAATAATTACTTATTAATTATTTATTAGTTATTTATTTATTAAATCATTAAAAGTCATTAATTATTCCGATAATTAATCAAATAACTTTCAATAAATCATAACTTATTCATTTTAACTCCAAAAAATATAGAAAAATTATTTTTGACTTTGATTTTTCTTAAATAATTATTTTAGTATTTGAAAAAATTATAATAATTATTTATATTGAATAATAAATTGAATTAACAGTGTTTAATTGATAATAATTCAACCGTTAGTCCGATTCGAGTGAAACGATAGCCATTTTACTCAGAAAAATGAATTTTTTTCATAAAAAATAATAAGAAGGCCTAATTGCTTCTAGAAATTAGTTGACCTTATTAATTGCGTGATTATCAGTTGAAATGCGTGCCGAGACGAGTCCGAAAAATTCTTGGAAAATGGGAAATGTGGCAGAAGGTGATCAGCGGAGCAATCAGCGAGTCGATTTTGATTCTAAAAATTATTTTAACTATAAAAATGATTATGTGCTTATGTTCTTATTAGCTTATGTGTATTATGTGGTTAGTCGAGTCTTACTTGCTTATATGTAATATAAGAGTCAGTCATAAGCGTATGGGTAGATAATAGGAACGAAATAAAGTCGATTCAAGATGCAATTGAAGTACAAAATGACTTAACCAGTCTATTTTTCTAACAGAAGCTAAGCCAGCAAGGCAGGTCGGGTAGGTGATAGACGAAAGTGATTTAATTGCAGTGAGTCGCGCAGAAGGCAAGTTTCTCCCCTATTCTACTTTCAGAATAGTAATATTCATTTCAAATTCTTATTACGCTTGTACTCCTTTAATTCTTTTATTCATATTTCAGTTCGATTCTTGAATTATTCTCTTCATTTGAATTCATTATTCATATTCCAATTGTTACTCACAATTATTGATATATTCTGGTGATTAGAATATATCAAAGCATACCGATTGTTCCGGTTGCTATTCCAGGGACTGGATAATACTAATTTTGGGATTAAGTCTACTTAATCCTAAGGACCGGGATATAACCGGATCTTTGAGATGGGCCGTAGTGCCTGGGTTCCCGACAGGATCTATATAGTGAGATATAGATCTGCACTGTATCCTGGCTGATCAGCAGGGTATAGCTGCGAACTTAAGTCCAGTTTAGTTTGTTTGTATTTTCCAGTAATGGCCTTCTTTCTATTCTCGTGGGGTTATATCTTTGCAGATATACCCAGGTTACGGATTCAATTATATTGCTTTAATACTATTTATACATTGTGGACTTGTTGAGCAATTTTTGGCTCACCCTTTTGTTGTTATTCACCTTATTGTTTTTAGTTAAGAAGGAACATGAAACCCATCAGGACTCGAGTGGTAAAGAAGCGGGTCAAGCCTCGGGATCCTCTCATACCCAAGGTGTTGATCCCAGTTCAGGAAGAAAGCTTTGAGTTGCCCGAGCAGGTGGAGTGTTGATAAATAGTGTGTGTGTTTGAATAAAAGATGAACTTAGTTTAAAAATGAATTAGACAATGGTTTGTAATAAAAAGAGTTTGTGAGATTTTGAATGTTGGTTTGTAATAAAAGTAGTTAGCAGTTTTTGTTTTCATACTTCAACCTAAAAAGATCCCGGTTAGTGTTAAAGGGGTTTAGTGTCATTTCTTTATTATTTGTTAATCAGATTATACAGGTTTGGTGATTAGCTAGTAACCCCCAGACTTATACCCCTAGTCTGGAGGGCGTTACAGGGTTGGCATCAGAGCTGTAGGTTTCGTCCCTGAAAATAAGAACATTAGGGTTAAGATAAGATAGGGAGATCACATAGGATCGGAATAGTAAATAGGGAGATCACTGTTAGGATTTAGGTCAGATTAGATTACGAAGTATAAATCTTAGGATTATTTAGTGACCTTTTCTATTCTTTGGTATATTATCAGATCGCATCTTCTGGTTATTCTGCATCTTCCGAGAGGATAGTCACCGGGCCAGCAACACCAGTTATACCTCCAGTATCTGAGTATATGTTTCCTCCTCTACCACCTCCACCACCATTGCCACAGGAGCTGGTACCACCAGTACAGGGGATAGTTCATGATCCCATAGAGATGTTTGATCCATATGAATTCTTTGAGCCGATGGTTCCTTTACCTGTTGAGCCAATGGTTCTTTAAACCATAGTTCATTGAGGACAGTGAATATTTTAAGTTTGGGGGTAGTTGTTGAAGGAATATGTTTTTGTGTGAGTCACATATACTTGCATATTCATGATAGTTTAGTACATATAGTTTGCATATTTTTCTAGTTCATATAGTTTGCATATTTTGCCATGTAGTTTTTTTTTGGTAGTTTTTAGGATATCTTGTTCATATAGTTTTTATGCATTTGCATTATAACATGATCCCTTAGATAATTTTTCCAATTGACTTATGATATTGATGCTAGTGTAGTGATGTCGTGTTTAGAGATGTTAAGTCATATTAAGTTGATTTGCATGCTGGAGACACTTATATTTCACTAAGTCTTATAGGTTGCTAGAGTGCTAGATCATAGTCATGGTTTGTTTGTTTGTCGAGGTTTAATCGCTTGTTTATATTTAGAATTTTGGATATTCTTTTAATAATAAAAGATATGGATATTTAAAATTGGAGAGAGTTGGATTTCATTGCTAGTTGTGTGGCTAGGTGTCAAATGGCTAGTAGTCGGCTCATATTTATATGAGTAGTCTAGGGTTGAATGAGATGGAGCGAAACACACTCATTCAAAAATTGGTTGGAAAAAAGGAAAAAAAGGAATAAGTGTTATGTATAATTGATCACGAGTGGGCTCTTTAACTCGAGTTATTAAGTTCTTAGGGGACTTTGTGCCTAGTGACCTAAGCCTTTTATAGTCTGGGATCCGCTAACCTAACGCTCGTTACATGGGTACTATTGTATAAGTCTTTTATGGACCTCACTCATTGCACGATCAAATAAGCATGCTTGTGTTGTTTTATTGTGAATAAAAGCGTGAATCCATGTTAAACTCCGATATAAGAATTGCAGTGTTATAAGTTATTTTGAGTCTACCTTTTATTCTATTTATAAACTTGCGATTGTTTTGATAAGTAGTGAGTCATAATTATCGATCTAGTTGCGATAGTATCTCTATAAGCAGTTGCACACACGCACGTCTCTAGTTTGTAAGTTGATTTGTATGATTTAATTGATCTTTATGCGAGTAGCTGCATTTGTTGATATGTTGCTTGTTGAGTGGTTGAGTTATTCTATTGGGATCGTTGCATTCATTTAGTTGCATTCATGCATTTTTATTTCTTGTTCTTTGAGTCTGTTTATGCTTGAGGACAAGCATCGGTTCAAGTTTGGGGGTATGTTGAGTTGCATTTATGACACTTTATTATGCTTCGTAAAGCTTTGAATTGATGCGTTTGTACTCAAGTTAAGTGTTTTAACGTGTTTTCGAGTGTTTTTGTATTTCAGGCATTATCTAGGTAATCAGGTGAATTAGCATTGTTTTGGTGCTAATTTGGTGTCAAGGTGGTGTTGGAATAAAAGCTCGTGGAAAGCCGGCTCAAATCTACAAGAAAAATGAAGAAGTCAAGTTTTGGAAGAAGCCCAGCGCGCCTGCAATGATCAAGCGCGCGGCCACGCCCGAAGTTCAGAAAGCCAGTGCGCCCGTGCTGATCAAGCGCGCGGCCGCGCCATGTTGGGATGTAGAATTTTGATTCTATTTTAATTCGAATTGGAAGACTTCTCTACTGATTAGGGCTGCTATATAAATAAATTTAGGTCGTTTTTAATAAGATAAAAAACCAGAGATGTACCAGAGCGCAAGGAGAGCCATAAGAAGACCGTATTAGCACGATTCAACGAAGACGAAGAAGATCTTATTTTTACTTGTGAATCTTTATTTTAAGTTGTACTTTGGATGCTAGTTTTCTTACTTGTGAACCTTTACTCTTGTTTCATACTTGGTTTTGTTATTTAAGTATAAAGATTACGTTTGTTATACCATGCTTTCATCGGAACCCACGTTGATGATGAGTCCGATTATGGGCTAATCGTTATCGTGGGGTTCTAGCGGATTTATTTATGGATTTCTTTAGTTAAATTGTTTCGATGCCTTAGTGTATGGTGATTGTATGATAACCTAGTATTGGTTGTGCATATTCGTCTTATAAGAGTCGCGAACTTATAAGATAGTGTGTTAATTCTTAATGACGTGACAGTAAATTTAAGGATTTAGAACTTGCCATGCTAGCATAGGTTCATGTGTTATTGTTATGCATGATTCGTAGGTAATTTTACACATCTTACTTGCCCTATGTAATCAAGATAGATAACTTGTGCTTAAACCGTTATGTTGTCAAATTTTATAGACATATAGGGTCTCAATATAATTGGTGTCTATTCAGCTTCTATCTCTTTTGTGGATGTCGGGTAGTATGGTACTCGTGCAACGAAAGTTGGCGTTTATCAGTTTCGTGTTATCTGATTAGTGTCATCACTATTGCATGCTAAGGTTAAGAACAATAAGGCTATTGAATGAAGTATTTAATGAAGTTAGAATCCCATGTTTGTCATATATATTAATTCAATCAATCTTATTCCATTAGTTATAATTGTTACCTTAATTCTTATTTATAACAACCCAAATTATTATCTTTTAGCATTGAATAATAACCATACATTGTTGCTTAAGTGCATAAATTAAATAGTTAGCCAACGCCAGTCTCTGTGGGAACGAACTAGAATAGATTCTATATTACTTGCAAACGCGTATACTTGCATGTATTATTAGCACGTGTTTAGCGACTAACAATTCTTCACATCACTTTTGATAGTATTATGTCCAATAGGGTTATTGGTTGTAAAACAGTAAAAAAATATAGAATGCTTTAGAAGTAAAGTGTCAAGGTACTACTGTTATCAAGAAAAATAGGAGGATAGTACTTACACAGGAATATGAGCACTTTGACTCAAGAGAAAATGAGTCCTTAAGATTTCAAAAGATGTTGAATGACCTGTCTTTGATCAACAAGGAATATGACATGGAGGACTCAAACTTGAAGTTTCTACTTGCACTCCCTGAAAAGTGGGACATTAAGGTCACATCAAGGGATAATTATGAACTTAATGAAATAAATCTAGATGAGATCTATGGCATGTTAAAAATTTATGAACTAGAGATGGAATAAAGAAGCAAGAAAAATAAATCAAAGAATAGACCAATTCCACTCAAAGTTGAAGAGAAGCCAAAGGAGAAAGCTAGGAGCAAAGGACACTCCAAAGGAAAAGCTATGATTGCAAAGTCTGATACCGAGTCATCAAAATCTGATAATGATTCAAATACTGATAGTGAATCAGATTCTAGTAGTGATCATGACAACAATGAAGATATTGAACAAATGGCTGCTCTATTGGTTAAAAGTTTCAAGAAGATGGTCCACAAGAACTTCAAGAAAGGGAAAAGGTTTTCTAGAAGGGTTCCAGTTCCTCAAACTCTGATAAGAGGAATAACAAAAGAAATATTGATTGGAAGGAATCAAAAACTGGAAAATTTGACAAGTCAAAGGAAATGTGCTATAACTATGATGAAATTGGACACTTTGCACCTGACTACAGAAAACCAAAAGATGAAAAGAAACAAGCCATGATCATAAAGAAGAAAAACTGGGATGATTCATCAGATTTAGAAGATGGTGTTAACTATGCCTTCATGGCAAATGCTGAAACTGAGGATGTGACATCTGATTTAAAGGTACCTCAAACCACATTTTCTTTTGATACTGATAATATCCTTGAATTAAGACTGTTCCTTAAATCTCTGCATGTTAGTTATAGGGATCAAACTTTAGACAATAACAGAATTAAGAGTGAAAACTCTGAGTTAAGGAAAAGGAATGATCACCTAGAAATTGAGTTACTTTCCATGCTAGAAATTCAAAAAGAAATAGATAATGTTATTTATGTTAAAGAAAAAGTGTTAGAAAAGCATGCTTATCTATAAAAGCAGTTATCTAAAGAAAGAGAAGTAATTAAGCTTTGGACTAACTCAGGAAAGACAACTCAGGAAATCTTAGAAAATGGTTGTTGGGGATCAGGATTAGGATATGTAAATAGATCTAATTCTGATAAAAAAATGGAAAAGAAACTGAGAAAACTAAACCAGTAAACACTGATACTAAGGTTAAACTAAACAAGGTTCAGATAAAACCTATTAAGTTTAACTCAAGTGCTGGTACTATTAAGTCAGTTTATGAGGTAGGTTCAACCTCAGCACCCAAGTCAAACTTAAATACTGATAAGAGTGAACAGGTTCACACAAAATGAATAAATATTGGTTTAGTGACTCAGAAATAACTTAATCAAAATTGAAGGAAGTACACATGAAAGACAAGGAGAAAAGGCCTAGGAAAAACAGGAATGGTAAAGTAGGTGTTAATAAGAATGGTAGTTATGTAACTACTCCCAATGCACCTAGAAAGATATCTCTGAACTGTGGTAGCACTAACCATCTTGATAATTCTTGCAGGAAGAATAAAGAGATAAATATTGTTCCTTCCAAATCAGAGTTTAGGAATATAACAGTTAGATATAAATCACAGAACCCTTGTTTTCATTATGGTAGTGTATGGCACCATATTTATACATGGAAAGAGTATCACAGTTTGTACTTTAATTATTATAAAATGAAATCCTCTTTAAATAAAGAAAAAATTGTTTCTGCATGTGTAAATACTGATAGTAAGAATGTTAACATAACCTCTAATATGAAGTCTTTTGCTGTAAATGTTAACAAACTTAAAAAGGCCAAATGATCCAAGTAAATATGGGTCCTTAAAAACACTAATTGATTTTAAATACTGATTGCAGGGTAACAGGAGAAATTCTCTAGTCTTGGACAATGGATGCTCAGGACACATGATTGATTATAAATCCCTGCTATTAGAGTTTAAGGAGAGGGCTGACCCCGGTGTTTTTTATGGAGATGCCAACTTAGGAAAAATTTTGGGATATGGAAAAATCAATCTTAGGAATGTCATCATTGAAGATGTAGCTCTGGTTGCAGGATTCAAGCATAACTTGATTAGTGTGAGTCAAATCTGTGACAGAGGTTACCATGTGAATTTCTATGGAGAACATTGTGAAATTATCAGTAAATCTGATGGCAAGATTGCACTGACTGGAGTAAGGCATGGTAATTTGTATGAAGCCGGGGTATCCACAAGTACTGATGGATCAGAAGTTTGTCTACTTAGTAGAGCATCTGTAGAAGACAACTGGAACTGGC
The DNA here is from genome assembly GCF_009905375.1 of Apium graveolens. Taxonomy (NCBI): domain Eukaryota; kingdom Viridiplantae; phylum Streptophyta; class Magnoliopsida; order Apiales; family Apiaceae; genus Apium; species Apium graveolens. The sequence continues at coordinate 288,302,480 of NC_133650.1, forward strand.
ATAAAAGACTTTCTCATCTCAATTTCAACAACATCAATGAACTTGTGAAGAAAGATCTTGTAAGAGGATTGCCCAATGCAGTATTTACTCTTTATGGCTTATATGACTCATGCTAAAAAGCCAAGCAAAGGAAAACATCATTCAAGAGTGAAACTGAATCCTCTATTCTTGAACCATATCATCTACTTCATATTGATATCTTTGGTCCAGTCAATGTTATGTCTATTACCAAGAAGAGGTATGCACTTGTATTTGTTGATGAATATACAAGGTACACATGGGTGTACTTTCTGCATACCAAGGATGAAACTCCATCCATTCTTCTTGATCTTGTGAGAGAACTGAATTAAAGAATAGTTCTATGGAAGAGTTTTGCAAGTACAAGGGGATAAAGCAATAATTTTCTGCCCCTGGAACTCCACAACAAAATGGAGTTGTTGAAAGAAAAAATAGAACTCTCATAGAAGCTTCCAGAACCATGCTAAAGGAAGCAAAACTGCCTACCTACTTCTGGGCTGAGGCTGTGCAAACTGCTTTTCTTCACACAAAATGCAACATTGATAAACAGGCATGGTAAAACACCATTTGAGATGGTGAAGGGAAAGAAGCCAAATTTGAAGTACTTTCACATTTTTGGTTGCAAGTGTTTTGTTCTCAAAACTCATCCAGAACAGCTTACCAAATTTGATCTAAAAGCTTATGAAGGCATTTTTGTGGGATATCCACTGTCTATAAAAGCCTTCAGAGTTTACAATCTGAGAAAAAGGACAGTCATGGAATCTATACATGTAACTTTTGATGATAAGAAAATCAGAGGTCTAGAGGATGCAAATGACCATGATGAGTTGAGATTTGAAAATGAAGTATCATATGCTGAATAGTTAAATCCTGGTATACTGACAAATCCTGATACAGTAAATCCTGATATCACTCCAAGCTCTGATGATCCACATGACAGTGGAAATTATGCAAATATTGAAGCATATGTTGAGGGGGAGCAATATAATTTACATCAAGAGTCTTCTACAAGTGATTCAACTCAAGAGATATCAGTAAATAATTCATCAGACATAAATCCCTCAAGTTCTGATGGATCAAATACTAATAGCACTGGAAATACTGATTAAGTGGGAGCATTAGGAGGTGACAGTGGTACTAGTCAAAGAGATTCAAGAGAGTTCATGGATCAAGGGGAGGTTCTACTTCAAGGAGTCAACTCCCATATGCAAGAAAATGGTCTAAGTCACATACACCTGACTTGATCATCGGAAATCCTGATAGTGGTGTAAAGACCAGAAAAGCCACTCAAAATGAATGTCTCTACCATTCATTTCTATCTCAAACTGAACCAAAGAAACTGGAAGAAGCTCTTCATGATGCTGATTGGGTTACAGCAATGCAAGAGGAGCTTAATAAATTTGAAATGAACAAAGTCTGGAATCTTATGCCAAGACCAAAGAACAGATCAGTTGTTGGTACAAAGTGGGTGTTCAGAAACAAAATTGATAGTGAGGACATCATTACAAGAAATAAAGCAAGACTGGTTGCAAAAGGTTACTCTCAGCAAGAAGGTATTGATTATGATGAGACATTCGCTCCAGTTGTAAGGCTTGAGGCAATCAGAATTTTTCTAGCCTAGGCTGCTCACATGAAGTTTAAAATGTTTCAAATGGATGTGAAGAGTGATTTTCTGAATGGTGAGCTTGAAGAGGAAGTTTATGTTGAACAGCCTCCAGGTTTCATTGATCCAAAATATCCAAATCATGTCTACTTACTGGATAAAGCACTCTATAGACTAAAACAAGCTCCAAGGGCCTGGTATGAAACACTTGCCCTATCTATGTTGGAAAGTGGTTTCACAAAAGTTACAATTGATAAAAGCTTCTTTTATAAATACCATGGTAAGGACTTGTTATTAGTATAGATTTATGCTGATGATATCATTTTTGTTTCTACTAATGATAAATTATGCAAGAGGTTTGCAAATCTAATGCATCCAAGGTATCAAATGAGTATGATGAGAGAATTGAGTTATTTTCTGGGTTTACAAGTAAAATAGACTGAAGAAGAAATCTTCATAAGTCAATCCAAATACATCAAAAATTTGCTCAAAATATTTGGAATGCAAGATAGTTCAAGTGCAATAACTCCCATTGCCACAACAACCAAGTTAGATTTAAATACTGGTTCATCAGTAGATATAACTAATTACAGAGGTATGATTGGCTCACTACTATATTTGACTTCCAGTAGACATCATATCATGTATGATACCTGTCTCTATGCAAGGTTCCAAGCTAATCCAAGGGAACCACATCTATTAGATGTGAAAAGAATTTTTAAGTATCTCAAAGGCACCATGAATTTTGGATTGTGGTATCCTAGAGATTCAGATTTTAAGCTAATTGGATACTCAGATGCTGATTTTACAGGATGTAAAATAGACAAAAAAAGTACTTCTCGAAGCTGCCAATTCCTTGGTAGCGGGTTGGTTTCTTAGGTTAGCAAGAAATAAAAGTCAATTTCCATATCAACTGCAGTAGCTGAATATATTGCTGCAGGAAATTGTTGTGCTCAAATTCTATGGATGAAGAATCAATTACTGGATTATGGGTTAGAGTATTATGTGATTCCTATATATTTTGATAATCAAAGTGCTATTGCAATGACAGGAAATACAGTACAACATTCTATGACTAAACACATCAGCATCAGGTACCATTTCATAAGGGAACATGCGGAAGCAGGTACAGTGGAATTGGTCTTTGTTCCAACAGATCATCAATTAGCAGATATATTCACCAAGCCTCTCTGTGAAGCTACTTTTATAAGATTGGTGAATGAATTGGGAATGATATCAAGACATATCTCAAACTCTGATGATTAGGAATTACTACTTATAGTTAGAGTGTGGTATCTTATCATTATGTACCAGTACTTGCTTAATACTGATTATACTGTTAAACTCTGATGCCATGAAAGCATGTAATTAGCTTCTATTAATCCCAGCCAACAGCTGCATGTTAAACTTTGATTATTTGTATAGGTTCTGATATTGGTCAAACTTGTGTTGACTAATAAATCCAGACAGTAGTTGTTTAAATACTGATTTGGGTCAAACTCTGATTGACCATTATATTCTAACGGTAATTTTGGAATTTATTCAAATATTGTGTTGATCAGTATTTTAAATACAGGTGTGAAGTTATTTGTAAGTGGGTAATTTATGCATAATGATAGTTGTTTATTGATGGCGTGAGGATATGAAAAGGGTTTTTCTAGGAACTGTGCGTGCAGTAACTACCAATATTACACATTTACATGATTATTTTTACAGTCAATAATATACTTCCACATGTCCCACTAAATTGAAACGTTTCTGAGTTTGTGGAGTAATTTGTTAAACAAAATCAGTCTTTGATTTTAACTAACACTTTACCAGTTCATTATTATCTTCTTCTATGTTAATTCTCTTTCTCCATCACCCATAAACTCTGAAACCCTAATTTATGTTCAAAAAACGTTTTCTTGCAAATTCATCATGACTTCACCAGTTGCTTCCAAACCTTTTATGTGACAACTCGGGTCAAATCCCGAGCCTTTTTCGAAAATCTGGTCAAGTCCTGATTACGAGTCTGAAATAAACCGAAGTGTACTGTCCCAAGTGCAACCAACTTGGGTTATGACAAGCCCACCACAGGCCCCCAAAAAGATCATGATTTGTTGGTGCACATAGTAGTAGTACTTTGCCTTGTAAACTGAACAGAAGTACCAAATCTCCTCGATGTGGGACTGGGGTGTTACAAACTCCCCCACTTAAATTCCTCACGTCCTCGTCAGGCCAGAACAGACAACCCATAGGACCAAGATCGTACCTCTCTATCCATTGTGGGATAATACCGGCTGGCTTCGTGTCCCCACCTCCAGACCTCTTGCCATTGTAGGATAATACCTCCAGCCTTCGTGTCCCCACCTCCGGCAACTTGACGCATCAAGCTTTCGAGAGTCGGCTGTGATACCATATGTGACAACCCAGGTCAAATCGCGAGCCTTTTTCAAAAATCAGGTCAAGTCCCGATTACAAGTCCAAAATAAACCGAAGTATACTGTCCCGAGTGCAGCAAACTTGGGTTACGACAAGCCCACCATAGGCCCAAAAAAAGATCATGATTTGTTGGTGCACATAGTAGTAGTATTTTGCCTAATAAACTGAACAGAGGTCCCAAATCTCCTCGATGTGGGACTGGGGTGTTACATTTTACCTACGGCGATGCAAAGTTTGTGACTAATACTTATTCGGCTATTTTGGATAATAATAGTGTGAATATCAATTTTCACATCTTTCAGGATTTTCTTAACTCAAGTGAGATTGGGTTTGCTCTTACAGCTCCACCCACTATCTCAGGTGACCGGGTACTCTCCATCTGGAGTACTGGAGTGTATAATGATGGAGGTGCGAATGGAAATCAAAGTTTGGTGTTTGAGTTCAAAAATGAGAAAAAAGTAGTTACTCCTCAGACTATAAGAGATGCTTTACAGTTTCCCACTTATAACTCCTACACTACCTTTGTGGGAGATGCTGAAACGATGAGTTTCTTTACTGGGATAGGATATGACAAGGATTTGAAGAACCTTGGTCAGTTGATAAGGAATGGGCTTAGAAAGGAATGGAGTTTCTTCTTTGACTGCATCACAAAGGCTTTCAACAACAAGTCCACTAATTTTGATGCTCTGCCCATCATAACAGAACATATAGGGTACTCTCTAATTCATGGTACAAATTATGATTTTGGTAGAGTAGTTTTATCATTCATGGGAGATAGAATAACTGCTGATAGAAATATTGTGTATTATGCTAGATTCTGTCAGTTGATTTTCAATGTCTATTTTTCTGATATCCTTATCCCCTCTAATTAAATAGTGTCAGATTTTAAATTGATAAAAAGGGCTTTTTCTGATTTAATTTCACAAGATAAAAAGAAAGTGAATTTAGCTCCCTTGAGTTTGCCTTTGGTTGCTAGGAACTTGCTCATTGCAAGAATTTTTGTAACTTATGGCTTACCTAACAGACAGAGTGCTCAGTTGCAGGCCATAACTATTGGAAACCCCCCTGCAGCTCACCCCATCACAACCCAAACATAACCACAAACACAGTCTCAAACATAAACTCAATCACCATCACAACATCAAACACAAACCACCTCAGGTGTTTCTCAAAAGACACCTATTGTAAAAAGAAAGAAACAATTGGCTAAAAGGGCTACAATTATTAATTTAGCAAAGTCAAAAGCTGAAGCAATACAAGTTCCTCATTCTTCTAAACCTTCAGAATCTGTCAGGAGGAAACATGTACTTGCAGGATTAGAATCAGATTCAGATGAGGACAATGCTTATCTTCTAAATTCCCAAACCTTGCATCTGATTCTTCTCCAAGACCAGTTGTACTACCAACCGAATAGGGCACAACTACTGATGTTGTTCATAGTGCCAGAAATCCTGATGATGGTACAAGCTCAAGGCCAAAATGAAGGAAATTGGTTAAAGTATATTACAATCAGAACTTGCTCAAAATCAAATAGGAAATTGTTGAAAGAGACACGGGGTGCATTTCCACCAAATCCTGATTTTCAATCTAACCCTAATGCACCTGTAGAACTGTCTGATTCTCTTGTGAAGTAACCAAGGACAAGAGTAATAGAGGTTACTCATGAGCAAATTGAAGAGACTGTCAAGAGGCTACAAGGGAAAGGTCTTTTCCCTGGATCAAGCACACAAGAACTCGTATCTCAAAGGGATACAACAGCTGTAACTCCTGATCCAATTCCACAAGAACCTGCATCTCAAAGTGATGTAGAAGATGTTGAAAGAATTGAGCCTCTTGCTCATAAATCATCTCAAGAATGGCATGGTGCTGAAACTGCAAGAATTCATGCAGAAGTAACTCAGATCAAAGACTTTTGTAGATAATTTGATCTTGAAAGATTCAGTCAAACAACTGTTTTCCAAGTAGAGCCTACTCAGGAGTTCAACACTGACAATGTGAAGAAGAGTACACAAGAACCTGTGTGTCAAAGTCATCCAGCAACTCCTAATTTTCCAGCCACATAAGAACCATTGCATCAAAGTTACAATGAAGGCTTCACTCCTGCTGCAGTGACACTGGTAATAGATGCTGAAGGTAGAATTCATCCATCACCACCATCTGCTGATATCTTATCAGTACCTCCACTGAATGTCTGCAAGGAAGCCGAGTCTTCAGATTCACAAGGTATAAATACTGATTTCACTTTATCAGCATTTACTTTAAATACTGATTTATCTTATCAGCATTTATTATTCATATTATAAATCCTGTTGGTATGATTATATCTAGACCTTATGTAAGGACTACCTCTAGTTGTATGACCACAAACTGCCTTTCTTTAGCCACCTCTTATTTCTATAGGATTTCATATCTATCTGAGCCTTTTCTGTGAGCAGTGTGAAAAGATTTAGAGAAAAACATAATTAAAGAGAGGGAGGATCCTTCCTGGCAAAAAGAGAGGTAGATAAGAGTAAGAATTTAGTAATCCTTGTTAGGAAACTCTAACTATTGAAAATTATGAGATGTGTGGTGTGAGGAGTAGTGAGACTACTTTAAAAGAACATAAAGATTAAGTATTATTTGTTATATTTTGGAGGTGCACATAGTACAAAAGAAACAGCTCTTCAACAACATTCTGTAAACCATCGATTAAACTCTGATGTACCAAGTGCGGATAATCTCTCTGCAGGTCTAAGTACTGATACTTCCCTGCAGTCCACTAATTCTGTCACTCCATCACTTAATATTCTCCCTGTTGTTGCTAAAGATGTAGTAGCACAACAGTCCATTCATGACACACTATTCATCACAGGATCACCGCAACACTCCACAGGTACTGAGTTTCTGGAGTTAAATATTGAAGCTTCACCTCATCTGACTACTATTTTTAAAGATGTGGAATTAAGTGTTGATGGAATGGAAGTTTTTAAGGCAGCTGGACCACATACAGATCAAATTTCTGATTCTATCTTAAATGCTGAAGCTGGAGATAAGGTTTAGTAGATAACTAAAAATCCATTTGTTCATGAAGAATCCCAAGTTTTATGGTAAAGATGTCAATACTTCCATTCTGAATGACATTATAGATCCTGAAGATGATCTACTCTTCCTTGAAGATATGCCTACACATGTGAGGCAATAGAAGGTGAAAGAGCTAGATGTTAAGAAAAAGCAAGAATTCTTTGATGATATCTAGAATGAGAAATGGAAGGATATTGACTATCCTATTTCACAACACTATGTTGTCACTCATCTGGATACAACTGAGAAAATCATTCAGAAATCTGATGTAATCAATCATCTGAAAGCATATACTCTATTGGTAAGATCTTTGCATACTGCTCAGGAAGCCACCACTTCTCAAATTAATCAAATCAAAGAATCTTTCTTGGCTGCAAAGTTTACTACTCTTCAGGAAATACAGAAACAGATTGGACCAATTCTTGAAAGACAGACTCAGATTGAAACCAATCAGGCTAGATTGGAAGCTAATCAAGCACAAATGTCTGGAAAACTTAATGAGGTTCAAAATTCAATGGAGCTGATTCTTTCTCTACTGCTTGGCGATGATGCCAAAAGGGGGAGAAGATTGCTAAATCTAAATGCAAACAGCTGACTTTGAAAGATGCTAATGACATAATTCCTGATGGTGGAGATAAGGGGGGAGGGGAAGAAGGAGATTGTGAAAAGAAAAGGAGAAGATCTAGTTGAAACTAGTGGTTCATCAAAAGCCGCTATAACTCAATCTAAACAAGGTTAAGGAACTAGGAAAAGTGAGAGGATAATTCAACAATCAAAGGAATTGACTGTGACTACAACAAATCAACAAACTCTGAAAGTCACAACTGTTGATAATGACCAAGGAATTCTGGAGATAAAAGCTGGTATATAAGCAAGTTAGTATCTTCAAAGTTTGAAAGTAAAAGGCAGAAATACAAATTTGTTCTACAAGGATCCAAAGATTCAAGCATTTGACTTTGAGGTGAGTAGAAGAATATTTGAGAAAGAAAATTCAGGTGTTGATCTAGAACAGCTAAGGCGGATGAAGGAAGAGTTCAAGGACTCTATGAAGACAGCAAATACTGATGTTATTATTTCTCAAGATCCTTATGAAGATGATCCTTCCAACAGACCACCAAAAGGAATAGTCATAAAGGAGGTAAGTCAAGCAGATGCTGGAAGATCTCTCATGTCTCATGAAATCTTAACTACTGACAGGAGTTATAAGGGGAAAGAGAAGATATGAGAGAAGTCCAAGCCATCAAATCCTAAAGCTAAAGCTGTTGTTAAGAAGAAATCAGTATCTAAGGCACCAATCTCAATTACTGATAGATCCAGTCTATACAGTTACTCAATCTTTTGATATTGAAGAGAGAGATGAAGAGGAAAAAGTCATTCAAGCTCTGAAAAGAAGAAAAATTCATGGAGCTGATTGGGCTGACAAACTGAAATTAACCTCTGACACTCCTCAAGTTAATAAAGAAGCAAATCTTGATGTTCAACCAATTACAACCTCTGATACTACTCAAGTTGTTAATTCTCTAAACCCAGTTCAAGCTGAAACAACAAATCCTGATTCTAACAACATAAACCCTGATGTGTCAAAGCTTACTTTTGAAGAAAAGAGGAAGTTGTTATGGGGAAGCAAGAAGCCTGCACCTAGAAGAAATTCTATTATTCCCTAACAATACAACAAGAATTACAGAAGGGGGGTTGAATGTAATTCTGGATTCTTTTTGAGATTTATGAAAAATGGTTCTAACTCAATATATATGTAACTGTTTGATTTGCAAAGTGCAGAATAAAGAATTAATTAAATCAAACACAAAGTAATAAAAACTCAGGTCTTTAAAACTTTCTGGTGGATTTGAATGTATCCACCAGATATATATATATATATATATGCTCACAGCTGCTTACAAATTATGAACAACTAAACTTACATAGAAATGCTACAAGATTCAGCTTACAAATATTTCTCTGAGAATGTGTTTTCTTAGTCTCGTTAGTTAGTTTTTCTACTAGCTACACTTGATTTATATATATCACCAAGTTTACATGGTAATAAGACAAGATAATAAAACAAAACCTATCAAGTCTAACTTCATGCTGCTTCACTACTCTATTCCAGCATCTTTGAATATCTTCATAATAGCATGGAAATGGTAATGCTTCTTTGTTCTCAAAACCCTGCTAAATAGGCTGCCACATTCCTTTTACAAACACTCGACGCATGTGACTGTGTTGTCACTGTCAACAGATATTTGAATTGATCATCCGGTAGTCTTGTTGATCATCCGTCGGGTAGCTATTTATCACTTGACTCCATTTCATTTGTGCAGAATTACAAGACATCTTATATGTACATTTAATCAACCTATTCTGCACATCTACTAGCATTCTACATAATTCATAAGCTACTACAGAATCTATACAAAGTTGTTTGCAGAAATGTGTTACCGTCCTTATTGTTACATAAGCTACTCACCCGGTGGATATCAATTAGTCATCCGTCGGGACTATATTGAATCATCCGTCGGGACTATAATTGATCATCCGTCGGGTGCTACAAAATTCACTAAGATAAATCTACTAAGGTGTTTTGTTTAGCTTATCATCAAGTACACAACATATTCCTAACAAATTCCTTTGAAACTCTAAAGAAAATTTATAGTGGGAGTTCTCATGTTAGAAGACTTGGAATTACAAGTGGTCTATGAAGGTTGAATGATGATCCATCTGTTAGTGATGCTTTGATTTTAAGGAAGCATGCAAATCTGAAAGTATTTGGAGATAATATGAAGTTTGAACACTTATAGAAGATCATATCAGTAAAAATTTGTATTCATCTTGTTGGAGAGAAATTGATTTATTTTCTAGAGTCTAGGAAAAGGTTAAGATTGACACAAGAGCAGATGAAAGACAAACCATGGCAGGAGTTGGAATTTGTTGCAACAATTCTCAAGGTAAACAACTGTGTAACTGCCAGATGGTCTACATTTTTGAAGAACCTAATATAGTTGAAGCAGAAAGGATTCATTTATAAGTCAAACTACATTCCAAAGTACATTGATGAAACTGAATATGCTGTTGATATGCCTATTGGAGGAGCCAAAGTGATTATATCTCTTGGAAGAGAAGTTCTTACTTTTAATCCTGATGGAAAGATAATTGGATTTCTGGAATTAGATGACCTATCACTTGGAAATTCAAAGCTACATGACCTCAGGGAAGCCATCTATAAAAATGATGAATCTACAGATGAGCTAAAAGATATCAAATAGAGGATGCAATTGTATTTGGATGTAATGGAAGAAAATATACTGAAAAAGTTTCTTGAAGAAGCTACATAATGTGTTAAAGTTCTGGAATGAAGTCTAATAATCACTATCTGTAAGATTGTATATGTATATTTGATTTCTGCATTTAGATAGTTTTGACATCATCAATTAGAACTTGTAAATGATTACATAATGCACAAGTTGGGGCAGATATTAAATATAATTGATGATATCAGGATATAAACTATCAGAGTTTATTATTAGGACTTAATATCAGTATTTACTGAAGGTGACGTCATCAGTACTTGTCCATCAGTACTTGATGATCAGTAGTTGATGTCATCAGGATTTGATCACTTCAATAGATATTCTACAAGGAAAAGGATTGCCGAATTCAAGGCGGTGAAGGACTTTATTCAGAAGCAATCATACATGGATATGTATTAGGTTTTCTTATTATAATAGAATAGAATTCCTTATTGATTGTGTAATTGTGCACTATATAAGCACAGATTAGGTTTACCCTATATGAATTGCGTTAAGCGAATTGATTGTGTGTACCCTAGAAGCTCTCAAGGATAATTGTTCATCCTTTGAGAGAATACTTGTACAAAAGTTTTTATCATATTCATATACAAACTGTTGATTCTGTCAAAGATTTGTCAAATTGATTGCATAAACTTTATTCACCCCCCCCACCCCCCTTCTACAGTTGATTACGGACCTAACACGCCCAGCTTTAGAAAATGATTGGTAATTATTTTGATAATAACTGTACGTAATTTTTTATCGACACAATTACATAAAATGAAACAAATACGTAAAAATGAAACTTCTCGGATCAAAATCAAATTTGAGTATGTTAAAGTACGTGAAATTTTCTACGTAAAAATGAGATTGAGTCAAATAAACAACTAGCAATTAGGGTGCAAAACTCAAGTCAAAGTTCGAATAGGTCCAAATATAGATCTTACAACCTACTCGATCAAATCCTATCAAAACTACAGTCTAAAGATAGAACAAGGAATGCATTCCACAATTCTATAATTAAACCAGAATTTTGGCAGATTTTTAGTACACAGAATGCAATTGAAAAATTAATCTCCCTGGAACTCAACAAAGAGTGTGTATGTATGTGTGTATATTGCTGCAAATCGACAGTGGTGAAGAAGATAAACAACTGAAAATCCAAGAGTTTTACTAATAATCGACAGTACAAAGTACTATTCGACAATAGAACTGCTCCTAATCGACTGTACAAAAAAAATAACATTTTTTATCCACTAATCGACAGAGTAACGCTATTAGCCGACAAACTAAGCTACTAATCAATAAAAGAAAATTCAAAAAATAATAAAAAGCTATTAATCGATAGTTGTAAAATAACACTTTTCGATTTGTAGAGTTTTATACCTATTTTTTACTATTAATCGACGATATCAATTGACTTGTCGATTTGTACGAATTTGACTTGTCGATTTGTAAAGATTAGACTTGTCGATTTTACAAATCTGACTTATCAAATTTCAAACATACATACAAAAAGTGAAGATTTTAATTCTAGTGAATAATTCAAACTATTTAACAATTCTCTGAATTTAATCAACTCACAATCATAAAATTACAACACTTGCCATTTAATTGATAATATCATAATTCTTTTGATTTATATTGTGCTTCTGTTTAATTTACTCATAATTGATTTATTGACGATTAAATCACTTTCAATTAAATTGATAATATTTATGTGCTTAAATACTTATCAATTAGATTCAAGCACAAAAATATTTGATATACGAGAATTGAATACTGGTAAATAAATTCACAAGTCCTAAAAATATTGACATTAATTAACAAGTAAATTTACTCAAAAACAAGTGCAGTTCTTGACTTCTAATTAGATCAATTAGAAGATTTAACATCCCAAGTTCAATAACCAACTTAGAGAAAGTGGATTTTTCAAGGAGTTTTGTGAAGATGTCTATAATTTAATCCTCTGTGGGTACAAAATGTAGTTCCACAGTACAATTTGTGACATGCTCTCTAATAAAATGATACCTGTAATAACCCCAATTTTTGGAAAATTTTTGAAACCCTTATGAATAGTGTTTTTGCTGAATGAGAAAACTTTTCATGCCACACTATGTAGGGGTTCTTTTATGGATATTCTGAGATTTTATTGGCACTCTATATGACATATAAGTGTATGTAAAGATCGTCAGAATCCAATTTCGAACACTTTGATTTTTCCCGGAAATCCACAAGATACGGAAAGAATTGAGTATAAGGTAACAGGATAAAAAGGATTTAAATAAAAGGATTATAAGAAAGGATCATAAAAGGATTATAATGTATTGAGAAAGGTTAAGGAAACCCAAGTAATAAGATCCCGGGTATGATCCCTCAAACGAGAAACGAGAACGAAAGTTAAGCGAACCGTATAACAGATCAGCGGTCATTAGGCAAACAATTAGAAGCTAATCAAAGAGATTAGAGGGGATGATGTCATCCAACCAATGAGAAGAGGGCAAGAAAGGGATGATGATATAGCAATATGACATAAGCATGACATAAGGGGAAGGAGGTGTGGTTGGTTTTTAACCACACAATTTTCAAGGTTAATAAGGTAATTAACCAAAAACAAATCAAAAACAACCAACCAAAACAAATCAAAGCAAAAACACAAAAATCATTTCATCTTCTTCATCTTGCTCTCGGCTTTTCATCTTTTCCAAGGATAGAAAAATCAAAATCCTAGCTCCAAGCATTGTTAAATCACAAGGTAATTATCTAAGGTTCCTTGTACATAGATATGGATATCCTATAAGTTTAAGCTTCTAATTTCTTCACAATCTCTTCCAATAAATCAAGGAAGAAGATGGTGAATAGTAACCTTCAAGAAATAACTTTGGTTTTCTTGATTTTTTATGAAAGTTCAAGGTAGCTTAAGCATAGATCAAGGCTTCTTTAGGCTTCCTAGCTACTCACATCACTTCAAGGAAGGTATATCATCTCCAAACCCTAGCTTTACATTGTATATTAGAATGATTTTGGTTGTTATGGTAATAAAGTAGCTTAATGCTTGTTGGTTTAAAGTTTGGGTTGGAATGGTGGTGAATGGAGTGTTGAAATCTTATGGTTTCGTTAAAGGATTTAAGTATAGTTAAATTCAAGTTTAAGAATAAGTATAATTGTTAATATTGATTTGATTGGGGCTGTTGTAGTGTAATATGGATGGACTTTGGTTGTATGAATTGATTGGTAGTTGGATTGATGTGAATTGGAGTGTTATAAATTTGGGAAATAGCGTAAACATAGCCGTCGTAATGTCCGATTTACTTTAGACTACTTTTGTTCATAACATTAGGACCCGAGAACCCCCTGCTAGGTTTTGACCATTGCCATGTTTAGATAGTTCATGTTACGAGCTTCGTTTTGATATGTGGTTCGTTTGATTCCGATGTACGGTTTAGGAGAAACGGCCGTTTTAAGTAACGACGTTTCGCGACCGAACCATTACCCCTCGCCTTACTTTGAAACCTTGGTTAAGGACCTTAAAAGACTAATTGGGGTATGAAACAATTATGTTAAGTGGATTAGGCAGTTGTTAAGGTACTCGCGAAAGAATTGCCTTAAAACCCTTAATGGTTAATTTATTAAAAATGGTGGAGTCGAGAGTACTCGAGCGACTTAAGTAAATCGTTAAGCGTGAAGGCGAACGTTAGGACTCTAAATGGTTAAAGTCTAGTTTCTTAAGCGACCGGGGTTTAATTCCGACTTATGTTGTTGTTCATAGGTTATCGGACCCACTCTAAGCTTAAGCCTATCCGGGAGCACTCAGGCAAGTTTTCTACCCGTTATACTGTTGTTGTGATGTATATGTGTATATGCATGATCTTGCGATAAATGCATATTTGTTATTAGCAAACTCTTGCGATATATTGTAGCATGTGATATGGTATATATGCATGCCTGTTTCATATTCTTGATTTATATATCTGTTGGTTCAAACGCTTATAGTTGCATAATACATATGCTAGAGATAAGCGGTATTTGAGTTTACCCTTAGTATAGGGGATAAAAGGTGAACATATTTCTAAACCGGGAGTCGATGTTCCCGAGAATAATATATATATTTTTATATATATATATATGGTTATAGTTTTCAAAACTATTAATCGAATAAGGTTTATTCGATAACTTTAACTTTATTTTATTATTTGAATATTGCTTGAATATTCATCTGAGGACTTATGACTCCTTTTATTGTATTAATTGAATATTATTTCGAATATTCATTTGAGGATGTATGACTCCTTTATTTTATTTAACAAATATTATTTATAATATTCATTCGAGGTATTATGACTCTGCTTATTATTTATTAATATTCTTTATTTTATTAAAGAATAATGTTCGATAATCAAACTTACTTTTGATATTCAAATAAAGATATTACTTTCGTATAAGTATATCTTTGATTATTCACTATTCATTTCAAGTGTAAGTTTTCCAACTTCTACCTCAATTATTCTTTATGGGAATATTATTTAAATAATAATATTCAGATATTTCTTTTATATTGAGACTGATTTACTTTATTAAATCAGCATTATTCCAAACACTCTTTAAAGTGTCTTCGAGTCTTTAAAATGATTTTCAAAAATTAGAGCGGATCCCAAAACTCATTTTTTTTATATTTAAGATCTCCCTTTTAAAAAGGGGATTTAAATACTCGCTCAAAACCTGAGGGATCCGGCTCTGTGGTGTGTTTTATATTCGCAACAAGGTCGTTGTCTTGATAAAAGAGTTTTTGATTACTTACCCAATACTCGGGAAGTAAAATTCTTGGAACAAGTTAATCCATTAACAGGCATCGCCTGGGAAATATCGGGGAGTTTTCCTTTCCAAATAGATACGACTTCTTGGTGGAGCCGTATCAACAAGTTTCTACTTGGGGAAAGTGGGGACGAGCTTTACGTTTCAGAGTCATGGATTTCATCTGAACTAGGAGTGGCGTAAGTGGTCGAGTAGCGCCGGCCCAGCCTTATTATATTGGCCCAAATGGCCTGGAAGTTCCGCTAAGATGGTCCATTCCTTAGGAGTTCAGTGTTCGGTTGACAAGTAAATCCGACAGGTTCTCCTCTACATGTAGAAAATGGTGGGGTTGCACTACTACGACTGATCATCGTAAGTGGTCTTCCTGGCGCGGCAAACTCCCGTAATGAGTTCATCATCCAATTGGATATTTCTGCAACACTACCCAGAGCACTTCGATAGAAAGGCTACGGTTGGGCGATTGTTGAGTGTTGGCAGGGTCAAGTTTTTAAAATGATGTTTGCATCAAATGAAGTATCTCGTAACTTCATTTTATTTTGATGATATTTTAAAGATTTAATCTATTCAAATCTGGTCTTGTAGTCTCATCTATGTGATGAACTTTTGAAACTAATTATAACTTGAACGGTGGTAGTTCAAGTAGTATTTGGAAAAAATATAAGTATATTAGAGTATCTTGTAACTTCATCTTTTAAACTTATATCTAGTAAATGATTATCTTATGCATGACAAAGATTTTCACAAAAACGTTGAGACAAGGTTAGATATATGAGATCACCTTGCAACGATATTTTTTATACAGTTATACACTGGAACTCTGTGTGTATTATGCATGGAAGAGGACTTCCAATATTTTGAAAAGTATATATGTATATATATATACTGAATATTTTACGACTTCATCACATTAAGATATCAACTTGGTTCATTTCTTTTGACCAAGACTTTCATGAGTACTATGAGAAGGCTCATATATTGTTAATCATTATACATATTATTTTGGTGGGCTTGCTGCTCACCCTTGCTTTCTTCTTTTATCACACAACATCAGATAGACAAGATGAACAGGACCAAGCTCCCAA
Organism: Apium graveolens; assembly: GCF_009905375.1. Lineage (NCBI taxonomy): Eukaryota > Viridiplantae > Streptophyta > Magnoliopsida > Apiales > Apiaceae > Apium > Apium graveolens. Next base: position 288,318,766 of record NC_133650.1, read on the forward strand.
TTCGCGAGCGGATAGGAAACGTTCCACAGCTTCCTATAGGCATTGATGTCGCTGTAGCTGAGGTAGGAACTACCAATAGGCTAGGCTTCAACTTTTGATGTACCAGATTTATGTATATTTATGAATTGTAATAATGGAAAAGAAAATGTAAGTTTATTCAGAAAACCTTTTAAGGTGTATTGGCAGATAATTGTGGAATAAAATGACTTGTGATTATTTTTGGATGTTCATCTCTGAGACTATAACGTGTGGTGTGTGTGTTTATTGTGGGGTCACAGTACAGAGTAGTTGATTAATTATTAAGATTGGGTGTTATTAAGGGAAATGAAACTCGTGACAACCCGGATCCCCGACCCCGGATTTGGGGGTGTTACAATACCTGATATCAATATGTTTGGTTCTCGAGTGCTGAACCGGGTTGTTGGAGATTGTCATGGCACTGGTGTTGTCGCAGCACATAGGAATCGTTGACATCAACAGACCATAATCCCGGAGTTTATTCCCCATCCATAAGATTTGAGCACAACAGCTTCCAACAACGATGTATTCAGCTTCAACAATTGATGTGGATATTGAGTGTTATTTCTAGCTATGCCAGGATACCAATCTTCTTCCAAGAAAGTGATAGCTTCCTGAAGTACTCTTCCGATCAATCTTACAACCTGCAAAAATAAAATTTGTATAGCCAACAAGGTCAAAACATGTACCTTTAGGGTACCACATACCAAGATTTAGAGTTCCCCTAAGATACCTAAAAATCCGTTTAACAACTAAAAGATGACACTCTTTAGGGTCAGCTTAAAACCTGGCACGTAAGCTATAACGACTCGTATTTAAGTATTATTTAAAGTATAATTATTGAATGATTAAATAAATAAAAAGGCGTATTGGTTCTGTCAATTGTGTATTGCTTTATTATTAATTATGTGTGGTTATTGGTGTACGAGGATTATTTGTACAATTAATTATTGAATCGTATTGTTTCATTTTCACTTTTAAAAGTGATTTTTATTGAAAATTTATTTTCATAAATAATGGAATTGTCTCTAAAATTATTTTTCTGCTTTTATAATTTCAATAATTATTTTTGGCATTTTGTAAAAGTTAGAAATCAAATTTTCATCAATTATTTAACCCTAAATGATTTTCTGATTGCATTTATGTGTAAATTTAGTATTTAATTTCAGAATGTTTCAAAAATTACGAAACTCATATTTTATTAAGTTTGGAATATTTTAAGAAATTTAAAATTATTTCGGCAATTTTTCGGATCAAACTCACCCGCACGTTTGTTCGTTAAATCACTTAATGCGGGTATGTTGTACATTTCAAAAACGCTTTAAAAATTACAAAAATTTTATTTTATTATTTTTTAATTATTCTAAGAATTTTAAAATTTATTTGGTAATTTTTGGGTTAAATCTACCCGTAAATTTGTTCGTTAAAAATACAAATTGTGGGTCAAAACCAAGCCGTCAGGGGTGCACATACACGTGTAGTATTCCCGTTAATCCAATTTCTTCATGACAGCCTACCAGAGATCCTAAGTTACGTGCTGCATTACAAACAAGAAAAAAAAGATACGCCCACAAACCCCGATGTTCTATTCCATCCACCACGGCCTCATCTCTTCCCCTCGATCTCTCTCTCTCCCGCATCTCTCTTCTCTCCCTCTCTATTTTTATTTCTTTTCTCTCCTGCGAATCTCTTTTCTTGCTCTGTCTCATCGATAATTTATTACCGCCCCGCTTCTCTTCTCTGTTCACGTCACCAGCAATTAGTCTGATGGCCTTGCCGCCTTGATTCCAGTTTGGGGTTGTCGTATATGTATACACACACGCGTGTGTATGTATCACAATCGCGTAAGTGTTGTTGTTATGGTTGTGGTGCTATTGTTGGCTGATTGTAGGGTTCTGCTAATTTAATCCGAGAAATTGATTCTGGGATTTCATGATTAGTCGGTTACATAATTCTGATTATTGTTCAGAGATTAATACAAATCAATTGTTATTGGATTTTTTTAAGTTATGGCGAAATTCTGACAGGAAACCCGTGCGGGCATCGTCGGAATTATGTCGTCGTCAATGATGAACTCGTTGAGCTGATGGATAAATGGCGATGATGATTCGTGAGCTAAATAAAAAATTTATATAAATTATTTTATAATTTTTGAAATAAAGTAGTAGCTAAATATTTATTCTCGAGATTATTTGGATTGCGTTATTGGTTTGGTGCCCGTCGATTATGTTTCGACGGGTAGGCCGATAAATAGAGGAGACGCTGCCCGATTTTCGGAAAATTAAATTTGAAAAAGAGGGGACATATCCTGTAATTATCGGGACTTCTATTCGAACATATATGCTTTCTTAATTATAAATAAGTATTTTACGGAACCCTTTTGCGTATCGTGGTAAAATATTTTACAAAATATTCAACAACCATATTTTCTGACATGACAGCTGTACGTATTTTCTATAAATAGATATCGAACTGAGTTTTGAATACGTGAACCATAGTTGCTACGTGTATTATAATAATACGTATATTTACGAGTCGGGTTTTGATATCGTTTGGGTAGAATTGATAGCTGGGATATGTCAAGCATAACTGGTTGTCTAACATAGAGTAGTTCGACTCTGTAGGTTCTAGTCGGAAGAACCGAAAGTTGACGTCAGACTAAAGATAGCTTAGTGATCAGTCAACAAGCTCAACAAGGTTCCAAGCGAAGGACCTGAGTGTTGAAGTCGGATCCAGGATAGTCTAATAGTTAGGCGATAAAGCCCGAGCGTCCAAGTTGGTCCAAGGTCAATCAGTAACAGTTGTAAAGCTCTGCAAGGCAAGTACCCCTGACCATATCTTTTATGGTTCGGTAATATATGAATAACTGTTGATTTAAATTTTGTACTGGAACAGAACATTTTAAGTTACGTATCGTCAATGTTTAAAAATGTTTTATTAACTTATGTTTTGGGGAAAAGTAACTTCTGAAAATGCCTATGTCTAAACTGCGATTAATATGGAAAAGGTTTTGGAAAGTGTGTTGTGATAGAACTGTTTTGAAAAGAGATAGTATAAGTGGTTTGAAAACTGGATAAAATAGATCAGATAATTGGATGAGCGTGCGCAAGGGCTCGTAACTGCCAGGAAGATGGCGTAAGAGGATAAGTTGGTTGTGCACCCTATTTAAACCACTTAGTCCAGCGTGACAGAGACCTAGCTAGTCTCTGAGTTCCAGAACAAATTTTATGGGATGGCAGATGGAGACGTCCGGTGATGATAGCCTGATCAGCTATCTCATCATTGATCATCCAATATATATATATGAGTGAGATTTCGTGTTTCCCGTAACGGAACAAATGATTTTGGGTCCCCGTAACGGGATAAATGGTTTTGTGGTTCCTGTAATGGAACAGATGATTTGGAAATGAAAATAGCATGCTAAAATTGGACTCTAGTATTTGCACAGCACACGATTGATGTTATTGTTTTACAGAGCATGCTAGTGGTTGATATCCACTTTATACCTGTTTTACTTGTTTTTGTAACAAGTTATGAATTATGTTCCTATAACTGTTTTTCATAAACTATTTTATTTGTTATTCATATAGTGGTACTACTGAGCGATTGATCGCTCACTCTTGCAAAATGTTTTGTATATATATATATATATATATTGTAGATGCATAGGAGACCTTTCCATTGTAGGCAGGGCAGAGTTCCAATTCCTCCTGTGTCAGGCTCCTCTAAGGTAGATATGTCAGACCATATGTGGTATGTTGAGTTGCTGTATTAAGTTAGTTATGTCAGACTTGTTCAATAAGTTTGGATGTAATAGTTATGTAACCTAAATCATACTTAAACCTGGAAAAGATTTTGGGAAGAAATGGGTCGTGTTTATGAGATTAATTATATTATTATTGTTGTTGTTGATTTTCGTGATGTCAACGCCTGACCTCGGGGTTGAGGCCGTCACAGGTTGGTATCAGAGCTACAGGTTTGAGTCCCTGATTTAGTTTGGGAGTAGAGTCAGAAAGGTGTAGAAGTTATGTTAAAAGATGTGGGATAGCAACTCATATAGAGGAGTAAGTTTAAGAATCCAGTCGAGGGTTCGAAGGCATAACCCTGACATCTATTGAGGTTTCTTGGAACTGCCCTGATCTTTAGTGTGTCTCCCTGGTGTATGTATTATTGGAAACATTCGATAGAGATTCATAGTTCTCCCTCTCGAGAAAATGAGTCTGATCGTGAGAGTTCAACTTCTGAGCGGACTCTTGATGTGTCGGCTGAAGAGAAACCAATGTTATTCCTAGTTATCATATCTTCTATGTCAAGTGACGTTACTGGACCGAGTGTGCAACCTCGGTGAGTTCAGATAGTATGTTATGATAGTAGTCGACGGCTGCTATGACAGCCAAGTTTTGTGAAGTATGTGGCTCAATACTGTTGTTTATATTTTGAACCCTTACACATATTTCTTGAGACGCATTTTATTCCCAGAGTAATTGTTTACCATCTAATAAGTTGCTTGTTTTCCGTAAGAAAGTCAAAACTCAAAGTAAGCAACTCAAGGTTGTGTCAATTCATCATGATCCAGATTCTCCTCCCTACCTAAAAATTTTCTATTTAACATTGTTTCTTACCTCAGTAATTCTTTTGGTTGATTGGGGCGGACAATTCATATGATTTGACTATTTGTCTGTGTGACAAAGGGTCCGGTGGGACGCCACCGAATTATGTGTTGTAAACTGTATGGTACTAAGACTAGCCATCATATGTACTTCTATGATTGCTCTTAGTCATATATATCTTCTTCACCTTTCCTTCCTTGATAATTGATTCCTTGATTTCGAAATTCCATTAGATATTTCATGGCAATGAATTCATCAGTAACCTCTGTAGTTAGACAGTCCTAGTTACTAAAGTAAACAAAAGTTGACTGTCATGAGGAATAGAAGATCTACATCCAGATGCTATTTCAGAATAATGGCAGCAGAGAGGATTCAGGATTCGATAGGGAAGATTGTAGCCTTAAAAAGGTTAATTCAATGGTTGGCAAGTTACTTGGAGATGATAGTAAATCGCCTTTGGAGGAATGGATTGGTTATCCCAACATAAGGGAAATATTAACTGTAAGGAAAAGAAGATTGTGATGTTTACTAAAGATAACATCAGGGTAAATTATCAAGGATAAATGCAGGGAAAAAGAATTTCTCTCGATATTGAAGGTAAATGAACTGTTTAGATAAGGATGTGAGGCTTACTTAACCCACATCATAGACACTGAGAAAGAGGCACCTAATCTGGACGAGATTCCAATAGCCTGGGAATTTCCGGACGTCTTTTCAGACGAGTTACCATGATTGCCATCAGATCGTGAGATTGAGTTTTTAATAGGCTTAGTACCCGGGGCCAAACCACTGTCAAAGGCTCCATATTGTATGGCTAATGGGAATGAAGGAATTAGTGAGGCAACTGCAGGAATTATTGGATATGGGGGTGATCAGACCAGATGTATCCCCATGGGGTGCACCAGTGTTGTTATAGAGAAGAAGGATGAAAGTATGAGATTATGTACCGATTATCGGAAGTTTAATAAGTTGACAATTAGGAATAAGTAACCCCTACCTAGAATTGATTACTTATGTGACCTAATTAAAGGAGCGTGTTATTTCTCGAAGGTTGACTTAAGATCAGGCTACCATCAGCTAAAGATCATGCATGAGGTCGTACCAAAGATTGCGTTTAGAATAAGATATGGACATTACGAGTTTCTGGTGATGTTATTTGGATTAGCGAACGCATCATTCATTTTAAGGATTTAATGAACAAAGTGTATAATGAGTACTTGTATAAGGGTAATTGTATTTATTGATAACATCCTCATCCATTCAAGGACTAAGGAAGACCAGGCCGAACACCTGGAGATTTCCCTACGAGGTTTAGAAAGAAGCAACTATATGCTAAGTTTTCGAAGTATGAATCCTGGTCAGAATTGATTAAAGAATTATGAATTTTCCATTAACTACCACCCAGGAAAAGCCAATATAGTGGCAGATGCCTTGAGCAAAAAGGAGAAAAATTGAATGCGATTAGGATTAGTGAATAATTAGCAAAGGAATTGGAGAAGTTAGAAAGTGAGGTTCGAGTGCCCGGAGGTAATAAGGAGCAATTGTATGAGATCACTTTCCATTCAGAATTGATGGAAGGAATCAAGAAGTGCCGAGAAATGGTCATGAATCAAGGGTTGGACAGTTTGACTGGAGAAGAAATTTGTACTAAAAAAGGATATCAAAGGTATATTTAGGTTTTCCTCGAGAATATGGATTTCAAATATGACTAAGCGTAAGAATGAGATTTCGTGAGAAATCCATAATTCCAAGTTTTCTATCCACTCGAGAAGCACTAAGATATACCAAGATTTGAAGCAGAACTTTTGGTGACCAGGAATGAAAAAGGAAATAGTTGATTGGGTGGGTAAATGTCACACCTTCCAAACGGTAAAACTGGAACATCAAAGACCAAGTGGATTGTTACAACCCTTAGAGATTCCACAGTGGAAATGGGAAGAAATTGCGATGGATTTTGTAGTAGGACTACCAAGGACAAAATCGAATCATGATGTTATTTGGGTAATTGTTGATAGGCTGACAAAGTCTACATATTTCCTCCCAATTAACGAAATATACCCTTTGGATAAGCTAGTGAAGTTGTGCTTGGATGAATCTGTGACCAAACATTGAGTTCCTATTTCGATTGTGTCGGATCGAGACCCAAGGTTTAATTTGAGGTTTTGGGCGAAATTCCAGGAATGTTTGAGAACTAAGTTGAAGATGAATATCGCCTATCATCTTCTGAAGAATGGTCAAAGTGGAAGAAAAATTTAGACGATAACAGATATGTTGAGAGTATGTGCTTTGGATTTTAAAGAGTGCCGGGATGATCATTTACCATTGACTGAGCTTTCCTATAATAATAGTTATCATGCCACCCTACAAAGTCTTGTATGGACATAAGTGTAGATTCCCATTTTATTGGAATGAAGTGGGAGAAAAGAAGTTGTTAGGTCTTAAGTTAGTTCAGCAAACCAATGATGCAGTGATATTGATTCAAAAAAGATTAGAAATAGCTCAGGATAGACAGAGAAAGAATGCAGACTTATATCGAAAGGATATAGATATAGAAATAGGATCGTTGGTATTATTGGAAGTATCACCTTGGGAAATGATTGGTTAGATTTGGTCATAAAGGCAAGCTGAGTCCTAGGTACATCGGACCGTTTGAAGTATTGAGAAAGGTAGGTAAAGTTACCTAGGAGTCGGCGTTGCCGCCGCAGCTACCGCATATCAATAACATATTATATGTATCTATGCTGAAGCGGTATATCCCTGATTCGAACCAAGTCATTGAGTATGAGCCGATAGAGATTCAGCCAGATTTGTACTATGTCGAGCAATCAATCCAGATCCTAGATCTTAAAAAGCGAGTCCTTAGAAATAAGTCGACCCCTATAATTAAAGTACTTTGAAGAAATCCTTGATTAGAAGAGTCTATTTGGGAGTTAGAGTCAGATATGCTTGACAAATATCCTCACTTGTTTAATTAGTTGAGATTCTGAGGACAAAATCTTTTTAAGGGGGGGAAAGATATATGACTCGTATTTAAGTATTATTTAAAGTATAAATATTGAATGATAAAATAAATAAAAAGGCGTATTGGTTCTATCAGCTGACTGTTGCTTTATTATTAATTATGTGTGGTTATTGGTGTACGAGGATTATTTGTACAATTAATTATTGAATCGTATTGTTTTATTTTCACTTTTAAAAGTGATTTTTACTGAAGATTTATTTTCATAAATATTGGAATTGTCTCTAAAATTATCTTTATGGTTTTATAATTTCAATAATTATTTTTGGAATTTTGTAAAATTTAGAAATCATTATTTCATCAATTATTTAACCCTAAATGATTTTCTGATTGCATTTATGTGTAGGTTCAGTATTTAATTTCAGAATACTTTAAAATTACGAAACTCATATTTTATTAAGTTTGGAATATTTTGAGAATTTTAAAATTATTTCGGCAATTTTTCGGATCAAACTCACCCGCACATTTGTTCGTTAAATTATAAAATGCGGGTATGTTGTGCATTTCAAAAATGTTTTAAAATTATGAAAATTTTATTTTATTAGTTTTTAATTATTCTAAGAATTTTAAAATTTATTTGGTAATTTTTAGGTTAAATCTACCCGTAAATTTGTTCATTAAAAATACAAATCGCGGGTCAAAACCAAGCCGTCAGAGGTGCACATACACGTGTAGTATTCCCGTTAATCCGGTTTCTTCGTAGTAGCCTACCATAGATCCTAATGCTACGTGTTGTATTACAAACAAGAAAATAAAATAAAATAAAATAAAAAGAGATACACCCACGAACCCCCTGTTCTATTCCTTCCACCGCGGCCTCATCTCTTCCCCTCGATCTCTCTCTCCCACATCTTTCTTCTCTCCCTCTCTATTTTTATTTCTTTTCTTTCCTGCGAATCTCTTTTCTTGCTCTGTCTCATCGGTAATTGAAAGGCATATGTTAGCCTATCTGTTTATTCTAAGATTTAACTCAACTCAAAAAAGAATGTAACAAGTAATTAGTGGATCTACCGTCAAAGAGATCTCACAAAGTAACATCTGTCAAAGGGTTCAGAAATAATTTTTATCTACAGACTTGAGGAATTACTTCACTGGAAGAAGTTCAAGAAATTGATCAAGCCTCAGTGATATAAATCAAGATTGTGGATTTAATCAAGTGATAGAGATCTTGTCAAGGTATCAGATAATTACAGGGATTTAATCTGAAGAAAATCAAGTTATCAAAGTCAAGTCATGAAGAAACGTCACGGAAGTTAGTCATTCATGAATCAGACAGTACATCGAGTGTCAACATTGAAGTGGTGGAATTGATTCATAATTTTCAGAAGATTTTCAGAAGAATGGTTGATGTTCAAGAGTAGTATTAATTCTCTATTAATTAATTAAGTCATATAATTTAATTAAGAAAATAAATTATATCTGAACAGATTAATTTATTGATTAATTGAATTAATTGATTAATTAATTCTGAATTAATATTATGAATTTTCAGAATTGATTTTGAATTTATATTCAATATTAATTCTGAAGGAATTTACAGATGAGCGGAAGCGTGATATAACAATTATTCCATAAAAACCATGTATCGCACATATAGAAAAATGTATAAATCAGAAAAACGGAGGAATCGTAACCAGAACTTGAAAATCGAAGCTTTATAATATGGTTGCTAGCAGTTGCTCCTCAGTCTGTGGAGCACTCTACCGGTATCCACCAAGAATGATCCTCTTCGATGAAACCTTTTATAAAACCAAGCTTCTATAAAAATGGAGTTTTGAGAGAGAGAGGAAGAAGATGGAGGCTAGCTCTTCTTAGGGTTTTCACAAAACCAAGTGTATATTTAGAATAAGCCATCTCATTTTATTTATAGGGCTCTCCTAGGGTTTTATAATAATATATCAATATATATATATATATTAGCCCCACATTTTATCTTTATAAAATGCTTTAATAATAATTAAAACTATTTTCATCGTTATTTCTTAGAATAATTCTCTCTCTCATTATTTCATCAAAGAAAATATTATTTTATGGTGTGACCCTGTAGGTTCAATATTATGCTGGTAGTATAATAAACTTTTATTAATTATTTACATGTATACTAAAATTCACTAAATATAATTAACTGATTAATTATATTTATTCTATATCGTGAGTGATGCTTCTCAACATATCGCGACTATCCGGATAATATGAATTCACTGCTTAGAATACCAAGAACCTGTCAGTGACTAGTTACCGTACAATGAATTCCTTCTACCCTTACAATATCCCGATTAAATACAAGGCATGGATCTCGTGTCAGGCCTATCAAATTTAATCATATGATTTCTTATTCATAATGCAAAGTTCATATTAATGCAAATTAAAAACTCCTTTCTAATTTCATACACTCTGGCCAGAGATTCTAGAACTCGCATACTAAGAATAACATAGGATATTCTCTTCCTATACTGGAAGGGGTAGATCCTCTATTGACGTTAACTATCTCTATACCCAAATTCCTATGCCCAGAATAGACCTAATGGATGTCCTTGAGACTAAGGACTAAATCAAAGCACAGTTCATTATATACAAGATAACTTTAACGATCTCAAGTCTAAGGACACTTGTACAACTATCACTCAGTGAATAACTATTGACACGTGAGTAATCTCCATTAGTTTTTCAACTTATCGAGTCATGTTCAGTGAACTTATTCCCTAATAAGCACCTACATACTAGTTATAGTGTCACCACACAAATGCCTATGAGAACAGACATCCTCCTGAAGGGAGCAAGCATAGTATGTACCAAACTTTGCGGATCCACTAACATCCGATTAGTTATCCTATGATCAGGAACTGTTTAAGTCTAGAGTTATCGTCTTCTAGATCTCACTATTATAATCTCATTATAATTCTAGAAGCTTTATTCTAAACTAAGGAGCATCTTATTTAATACACTTTAAATAGATAAAGCCCATAATAAAATCAAAACAAGTCTTTAATTAATTTCAATGAAATCAAATAGGAATACAAGAAAGTTCTTCCTAACTCATCATACATGATTGGATTTAGGACAAACACTTTCAATCTCCCACTTGAACTAAAGCCAATCACCCTGGTACCTAATACTCATCTTCTCTTTATGACGATCAAAGTGAATCTGAGACAATGACTTTGTGAGTGGGTCTGCTACGTTGTTATGTGTGTCAACTCTCTCAATCTTGACATCTCCTCTTTCAATGATATCCCTAATCAAATGAAAGTGTCGCAAAACATGTTTGGAATTTTTATGAGACCTAGATTCCTTGGCTTGTGCTATTGCTGCGTTGTTATCACAATACAACACAATAAGCTCCTCAATGATAGATCCTATTTCTGAAGCATAAGGAATCTTACTCATACGCTCTTTTTCCTCAGGTGTCTTATAAGACATCTTTTCGGAAAGGGACATTCCATGGCTCATCGGTATGAGACCTCTTTTGGAGTTTTCCATGCTAAACCTTTTAAGCACTTTGTGGATGTATGTACCCTGGGTAAGACCTATCATTCTTCTAGATCTATCTCTATAGATCTTCATACCGAGAATGTAGGATGCTTCTCCCAAGTCCTTCATAGTAAAGTTCTTTGATAGCCATACTTTGACTGATTGCAGCATCGGTATATCATTTCCTATAAGAAGTATGGCATCCACATACAATACAAGAAATGTTACCGCGCTCCCACTAACCTTCTTATAGACACATGGTTCATCTATGTTTTTGATAAAACCAAACTCTTTCATTGTCTCATCAAAACGGATGTTCCATCTACGAGAAGCTTGCTCTAAACCATATATGGTTCGCAACAGCTTACACACTAGGTTTTCATTTCCCTTGGAAAGAAAACCCTCTAGCTGTGTCATATACACTTCCTCTTCAAGTTTCCTATTGAGGAAGGCCGTTTTCACGTCCATTTGCCAGATCTCATAGTTGTAGTAAGCAGCAATCGCAAGCAAAATCTGAATTGATTTTAACAGGGCTACAGGCGAAAAAGTTTCATCAAAGTCAATCCCTTGCCTTTGTCTGAATCCTTTTGCCACGATCCTGGCCTTATAGGTCTCCACCTGGCCATCTGCTCCAATTTTTCTTTTGTATACCCATTTGCACTCAATAGGCTTCACACCCTCAGGTGCTTCAACTAGAGTCCATACTTGGTTGGTATACATAGATTCCATTTCGGATTTCATGGCACTTTGCCATTTCTCTGAGTCAACACTACTCATAGCATCATTATAGGTCATAGGGTCGTCATCATCAATGATTAACAACTCATTGTCATTCTCAATGACAAGGCCATAATACCTCTCAGGTTGGCGATACACTCTCCCTGACCTACGAATGGGCTGTTCCACAGAAGGTTGTTCAGTCTGAACAGGTATTTCCACTTGAACCGTAGTAGTTTGTGCTTCTTGAACTTCATCAAGTTCAATTTTGCTCCCACTGTTTCCTTCAAGGATAAACTGCTTTTCCAAGAAGGTAGCATGTCTGGAGATAAACACCCTATGATCGGTGTAAAATTAATACCCTAAAGTCTCTTTAGGATATCCCATAAAAATACATTTTATGGATCGAGATTCCAGCTTATTTGGGTCAACTTTCTTGACATAAGCTGGACATCCCCAAATATTAACGTGTTTAAGACTCGGTTTCCTTTCTTTCCATATCTCATATGGAGTTTGAGGAACAGATTTGGAAGGCACCTTATTCAGTAAATATGTTGAGGTTTCCAATGCATAACCCCACAGGAATACTGGAAGATTCGCATAGCTCATCATGGACCGAACCATGTCTAACAAAGTTCGATTTCTCCTTTCAGATACCCCATTCAACTGTGGAGTATATGGAGGAGTCCACTGGGAGACTATACCATTTTCTTTGAGATATTCTAGAAACTCTCCATTCAAGTATTCACCACCTCGATCTGATCGAAGAGTTATAATACTATGTTTGGTTTGTTTCTCCACTTCATGCTTATATTCTTTGAACTTTTCAAAGGCTTCAGACTTGTGTTTCATCAAATACACATATCTGAATCTAGATCGATCATCTATAAAAGTAATGAAGTATGAAAATCCACCCATGGCTTGCGTAGACATTGGTCCACATACATATTTGTGTACCAATCCTAGCAAATCTGCAGCCCTCTCTCCATGTCCACTAAATGGAGATTTGGTCATTTTGCCCAATAGACAAGACTCGCATGTAGGATATGATTCAAAATCAAAGGGGTCAAATAACCCTTCCTTATGCAATGTCCGTAGTCTATTTTCACTAATATGACCAAGTCTGCAGTGCCACAAAAAGGTGAGATTTTTATCATCCCTTTTTCTTTTATTAGTATGTTCAATTTGTAGTAAATTATGCTCCACGTCACATACATACAGACCATTATTTAAAATACCACTTCCATAAAGAACGTTATCTCAAAGAATTGAACATTTATTATTCTGAATAACAAGCGAAAATCCAGCCAAGTCTAACATGGGAATAGAAATAATATTCCTCACAATCGAGGGAACAAAATAACAATTATTTAAAACAATAGTCTTGCCCGTAGGCATATGTAAATGAAATGATCCTACAGCTTCAGCAGCAACTCTTGTTCCATTTCCCATCCGTAGAATCACCTCCTCTTCCTCAAGAATCCTACTTCTCCTTAGTCCCTGCAATGAATTGCAAATGTGAGAACCACAGGCGGTATCTAATACCCAAGTAGAAATTTGATTTAATGACATATTCACTTCAATCATGAACATACCTGAAACAGAAGCGGTAGTCTCACTACCCTTCTTCTTCTTTAATTCTACAAGGTAAACCTTGCAGTTCCTCTTCCAGTACCCCACCTTATTACAGTGGAAGCAAACATCTTTGCTCTTGGGGTCTTCAGCTTTTGGTGGAACAGACTTTTTCTCACCTACTTTCTTCTTCTTGGAAGGGTTCTTCTTCCTTTTCTTAGGATTGAAACCTTCACCAATTAGAAGAACTGAGCTCTTCTTAGAGGGAAAATTCGATTCCGCAGTCTTCAACATGTTGTGGAGTTCAGCCAGGCTGACATCCAACTTATTCATGTGAAAGTTCACAACAAACTGCGAAAACGAACCCGGAAGTGATTGCAAGACCAAGTCTTGGCTCAGCTCCCCATCCATGGCAAAACCAAGTTGTCCAAGACATTCAATCAAATTCATCATCTTAAGTACATGGTCATTCACAGATGATCCCTCAGACATCCTACAACCGAATAGCTCCTTCGATATCTCATATCGAGCTGTCCTCCCTACCACATCATACAACTCTTATAGATGCGCTAGGATAGTGTGAGCATCCATATGCTCATGCTGCTTCTATAGCTCAATGTTCATGGAAGCTAGAATGATACATTGAGCAACATTTGCATCATTTATCCACTTACGATACATAACATGTTCATCATTATGTGCATCGTTAGCAGGTTCAGCAAGCTTAGGTGAGTCAAGCACATATTCCAGCTTCTCAACCCTAAGAATAATTCTCAAGTTTCGAAGCCAGTCAGCAAAATTAGGACCAGTCAACTTGTGAGCATCTAGTATACTCCGGAGTGATAGTGTAGAAGATATAAGGTATATAGTAAATCTGTAAATGATGAACACATAACAACACTTAGAAAATATTCAATTTCATTTCAAAACACTATATGAATCGGGTCTTTATTCATAAGTGGCTCCCACTAGTTAATCTAATTTATACAACCCCCTAAGTGAAAAATTAAGCATTCATAATGCTAGTGGGAATAGGGATCCTACATTCCATCACACAACCTCGGCTGTAGCACGAAACGTCATGTGATGTTCAATAGGCAGACAACTTTTGTCAATTACATCTTATGTTATTCCCTAATAAAACTTTAGCCTCTTGAATAATTGAGTCACGGCTGTAGTAAGACAGACTCAATATTCTAAGTTAAGTTTAACCCAACATTTCGTACAATTGAATCAGTCTCCAACGACCCATGGCTACAGCACGTAACGACCTTTAGATTCTAATTCAATGTACACAACTCTATGTAATAGACAAGTATTTCTTATTTCGAAATCAAAGCCCTCGACTGTAGCACGAAATGACAATGATTTAAAAATAAGAACTACTTTCTACCATGTTGGAAGGCTATGACCGACACAAGCTCGTTGTGTCATTGGCCAATTACTACTTGATATTATTTAATTTTAGAGGGATTATATTATGTTACAATCATAATCACATTATAAAGAGATTCTTTCTTTTAAATTAAATATTTCAAATCAATAATCGATAATCAGATGATTCCCAGATCGGGGGGAGCATTGTCAAGAGGCGTCACTTAATACCCCTTTCTTACAGATCGAAATCTGTTTTTGACAGAATCATCCTTTCTCTCAAAATTGAAAATTCATATTTAATTACGTGTTTCATAAACACAAGAATCTCATGATTGTATTCATAATATTATTGTTAAGGCAAGAAACAATTCCTATTCTAGATTTTCCAAAGCACGCCTTATATTGATTTAAGTTCACCTAAATCTATCATCGCACTGGTAAACATAGGCATATATCTCATATATATAAATAAATAAACAAGTAAGCATGCAAGTAATATCATGTCACACATTGATATAATGATGTATGGATTTATTATAGCATTTAAAAGCAATTAAAACATGCTTTAAAATACTTTCGGGAATATAAACAGTTCAAAACTTTTATATAAAAAAATATTTGACCACTCCATTAGATCCGTCTCGAAAAAAAGAATCCAACGATATATTGCACGCCCAAAACGGAGTTATGAAACTCCCAAAAAATCAAATTTAATGTGGACAGACGGGCTGTAACGCATTCAGGAACGTGTTACAAGAGCATTAACACATTCCAGTAATGCGTTACAACCCTGTTAAGCCATTAACGGGTTTAACGCATTTCGTGAATGCGCAACAGGGTGTAACGCATTCCCGGAATGCGCGACACCCCCCCTTCCGCGCGTGCGCTTCACACGCCCTGCCCGACCGTTGCTGTACAGGTTTTTTTTTGTTTTCTTCCTGCCGTTTTTCTTTCCTGCCGTTAGCTTACTGCTGTTAAAAAAAAGGAGTAACCCCCTTTCCTTTACTCCCTCATTTAATAACCTTTATTAATATGTTATTATTTTAATTTTATTATTAATAAATTAATTAACATTTAATTTATAAATTAATAAAAATCAAAATAATATAATTTCTTAAATCAGGCAGTAGCAGCAGAAAATTATCAAATTAGCCATGGGTCCTTGTGCAAATTTTAATCATAATTATTCACATGCATAATTATTTCATGAATTTTGATTAAAACAATTTTAAAAAAATTCATAACAAATAATCTACATATCACAAAATTATGAAAAAAATACCTAGATGATCTACAACACTTGTAGAACCCAGATCAGTAGTCAAGATCTTATGCAAAAATTATTTCGAATTAATTCATAATTAAATCTAAATAAATTTGTAAAAATCATAACAAATCCATACATGCATAAAAAAATCTGAAAATTTTAATATGAATCTCTATATGTAGAACCGAGCTCTGATGCTAATGAAGGAATTTACGGATGAGCGGAAGCGTGATATAACAATTATTCCGTAAAAACCATGTATCGCACATATAGAAAAAACGTATAAATCAGAAAAAATGGAGGAATCGTAACCATACCTTGAAAATTGAAGCTTTATAATATGGTTGCTAGCAGTTGCTCCTCAGTCTGTGGAGCACTCTACCGGTATCCACCAAGAATGATCCTCTTCGATGAAGCCTTTTATATAACCAAGCTTTTATAAAAATGGAGTTTTGAGAGAGAGAGAGAGAGGAAGAAGATGGAGGCTAGCTCTTCTTAGGGTTTTCACAAAACCAAGTGTATATTTAGAATGAGCCATCTCATTCTATTTATAGGGCTCTCCTAGGGTTTTATAATAATATATCAATATATATATATTAGCCCCCACATTTTATCTTTATAAAATGCTTTAATAATAACTAAAACTATTTTAATCATTATTTCTTTTTCTAAACTATTTAGAAAATAATTCTCTCTCTCATTATTTCATCAAAGAAAATATTCTTTTATGGTGTGACCCAGTAGGTTCAATATTATGTCGATAGTAGAAATAAATAATAATAAACTTTTATTAATTATTTACATGAATACTTAAATTCACTAAATATAAGTACTGATTAATTATATTTATTCTACATCGTGAGTGATGCTTCTCAACATATCGCGACTATCCGGATAATATTAATTCACTGCTTAGAATACCAAGAACCTGTCAGTGACTAGTTACCGTACAATGAATTCCTTTTACCCTTATAATATCCCGATTAAATACGAGGCATGGATCTCAAGTCAGGCCTATCAAATTTAATCATATGGTTTCTTATTCATAATGTAAAGTTCATATTAATGCAAATTAGAAACTCCTTTCTAATTTCATACACTCTGGCCAGAGATTCCAGAACTCGCATACTAAGAATAACATAGGATATTCTCTTCCTATACTGGAAGGGGTAGATCCTCTATTGACGTTAACTATCTCTATACACAAATTCCTATGCCCAGAATAGACCTAATGGATGTCCTTGAGACTAAGGACTAAACTAAAGCACAGTTCATTATATACAAGATAACTTTAACGATCTCAAGTCTAAGGACACTTGTACAACTATCACTCAGTGAATAACTATTGACACGTGAGTAATCTCCATTAGTTGTTCAACTTATCGAGTCATGTTCAGTGAACTTATTCCCTAATAAGCACCTACATACTAGTTATAGTGTCACCACACAAATGCCTATGAGAACAGACATCCTCCTGAAGGGAGCAAGCATAGTATGTACCAATCTTTGCGGATCCACTAACATCCGATTAGTTATCCTATGATCAGGAACTGTTTAAGTCTAGAGTTATCGTCTTCTAGATCTCACTATTTTAATCTCATTATAATTCTAGAAGCTTTACTCTAAACTAAGGAGCATCTTATTTAATACACTTTAAATAGATAAAGTCCATAATAAAATCAAAACAAGTCTTTTATTAATTTCAATGAAATCAAATAGGAATACAAGAAAGTTCTTCCTAACTCATCATACATGATTGGATTTAGGACAAACACTTTCAAATTCAGCATGAAAATCAATTGAACTGGTATGACAATCAATTGTCATACCGAAAGTCATGCTAGTTCAATCAGATTGTCATGCCGATTGTCTTGCTAGTTCAATCATATTGTCATGTCGATTGTCTTGCTAGTTCAATCAGATTGTCATGCCGATTGTCTTGCTAGTGCAACAGATTGTCACGCCGATTGTCTTGCTAGTTAAAAAGATTATCATGCCGATTGTCTTGCTAGTTCAACAGATTGTCATGCTGATTATCTTGCTAGTTCAACAGATTGTCTCACCGATTGTCTTACCAGTTCAATTGATCTCTGTTGATTGAATTATTAAAGACAGGTGCATCAGATCATTTATAATATCTCAACCACTCAAGAACCAAAAAGAACAGCAGCCGGCAGAAGACATAAACACAACATCTCATCTATTCAACTGCCAAAATCAGATTATTAATTTCTAGCAATTAAAGTTAAATCTAAACCACTAGAAATCATTCTCTTGTTCTTGTGTAACTATCTAGCGGATCAAAATCCCTAGAACTTAATCTCAAATCGCTTCTAGCATTTGATCTTTTTATTGCAAAAATAGAAAAATTCATGTCGAATTTATTCTAGATTTGTGATAATTTATTTGAGATTAATCTCTTATATATGATACCGTTGTTGTAACACATTTCAAGTTTAATAGTAGTTTTATTTAACTTAAATTTTATTTCACTTTTTTATTCCGCATTAAATTCTATTAAACGGTAGAGTTTGTATTAAAAACCCCCCCTTCTACAAACATATTGGGACCTAACAATAATTTATTACCGCCCTGCTCCTCTTCTCTATTCACGTCGCCGGTAATTAGTTTGGTGGCCTTGCCGCCTTGATTCCAGTTCGGGGTTGTGGTATATATATACACACACGCGTGTGTATATAACACAATCGCGTAAGTGTTGTTGTTATGGCTGTGTGGTGCTATTGTTGGCTAAGTGTGGGGTTCTGCTAATTTAATCTGAGAAATTGATTCTGTGATTTCATAATTAGTCGGTTACATAATTCTGATTATTGTTCAGTGATTGATATGAATCATTTATTATTGGATTTTTTTAAGTTATGGCGAAACTCTGACAGGAAACCCACCGTCGGAGTTATGTCGCCGTCAGCGATGAACTCGTTGAGTTGACGGATAAATGGCGATGATGATTCGTGAGCTAAATAAAAAATTTATAAAATTCATTTTATAATTTTCGAAATAAAGTAGTAGTTAAATATTTGTTCTCGAAATTATTTGGATTGCGTTATTGGTTTGGTGGCGTCGATTATGTTTCGACGGGTAGGCCGATAAACAGAGGAGACGCTGCCCAATTTTTGGAAAATTAAATTCGAAAATGCGGGGACATATCCTGTAATTATAGGGATTTCTAGTCAAACATATATGCTTTCATAATTATAAATAAGTATTTTACGGAACCCATTTGCGTATCGTGGTAAAATATTTTACAAAATATTCAACAACCCTATTTTCTGAAACGACAGCTGTACGTATTTTCTACAAATAAATAGTGAACCGAGTTTTGAATACGTGAACCCTAGTTGCTACGTGTATTATAATAATACGTATATTTACGAGTCGGGTTTTAATATCATTTGGGTAGAATTTATAGCTGGGATATGTCAAGCATAACTGGTTGTTTAACATAGAGTAGTTCGACTCTGTAGGTTCTAGTTGGAAGACCCGAAAGTTGATGTTAGACTACAGATAGCTTAGTGATCAGTCGACAAGCTCAGTAAGGTTCCAAGAGAAGGACCTGAGTGTTAAAGTCGGATCCAGTATAGTCTAATAGTTAGGCGATAAAGCCCGAGCGTCCAAGTCGGTCCAGGGTCAATCAGTAACAGTTGTAAAGCTCTACAAGGCAAGTACCCCTGACCATATCTTTTATGGTCCAGTAATATATATGAATAACTGTTGATTTAAATTTCATACTGGAACATAACGTTTTAAGTTACGTATCCCCTATGTTTAAAAATATTTTATTTACTTATGTTTTGGGGAAAAGAGATAGGTATAAGTGGTTTGAAAACTAGATAAAATAGATCAGATAATTGGATGAGCGTGCGCAAGGGGCTCGTAACGGCCAGGAAGATGGCGTAAGAGGCTAAGTTGTTTGCGCACCCTATTTAAACCACTTAGTCTAGCGTGACAGAGACCTAGCTAGTCTCTGAGTTCCAGAACAAATTTTATGGGATGGCAGATGGAGCCATCCGGTGATGATAGCCTGATCAGCTGTCTCATCATTGATCATCCAATATATATATATGAGTGAGATTTCGTGGTTCCCATAACGGAATAAATAATTTTGGGTCCCCGTAACGGGATAAATGGTTTTGTGGTTCCTGTAATGGAACAGATGATTCAGAAATGAAAATAGCATGCTAAAATTGGACTCTAGTATTTGCACAGCACACGGCTGATGTTATTGTTTTACAGAGCATGCTAGTGGTTGATATCCAGTTTATACCTATTTTACTTGTTTTTGTAACAAGTTATGATTTCTGTTCCTATAATTGTTTTTCATAAACTGTTTTATTTATTATTCATATAGTGGTACTGCTGAGTGATTGATCGCTCACTCTTACAAAATGTTTTGTGTGTATATATATATATATATATATATATATATATATATTGCAGATGCATAGGAGACCTTTCCGTTGTAGGCAGGGCAGAGTTCCAGTTCCTCTTGTGTCAGACTTGTTCAATAAGTTTGGATGTAATAGTTATGTAACCTAAATCATACTTAAACCTGGAAAAGATTTTGGGAAGAAAGGGGTCGTGTTTATGAGATTGATTGAATCATTATTGTTGTTTTTGATGTTCGTGACGTCAACTTCTGACCCCAAGGTTGAGGTCGTCACATAAGCATGTTGCAAACATAATGTTTGTCCTACTTTCTGTAAGATATAATAATAATCCTATCAAACCTCTATGACTTGTGATGTCAACCTTCTTACCGTTTTTTTCCTGATCAAACTTAGTGGTTGTTGGCATTCAAGTCTTTGTCGGAGTTGAATCTTTCATATTGTACTTCCTGAGAAGTTCTTTGATGTATTTGGAATGACAAATAAATATACCATCTTTCCTTTGACTCTTGTAATCCAAGAAAGTAGTTCAACTCGCCCATCATTCTCATTTCTTACTTACTCTACATTAGCTTATAAAATCTCTTCCAAAGATTATCATTAGTACAACCAAATATATTTTCTTCAAAATATACTTGCACTAGTATCATGTTAGTTTTATGCATTTTTTGAAATAGAGTTTTATCTATAACACCTCTAGTAAAACTATTTTCAATTAGAAATTCTGAGAGAGTGTCATACGATGTCCTTGGTGCTTTCTTGAGTCCATAGAGAGCTTTGAATAGAAAGTACACAAAGTCCCCCGGATTTGGATCTTCAAAACACGTAGGTTATTCCACATACACTTCTTCTTCTAACTCCCATTCAAGAATGTACTCTTCACATCCTATTAGGAAATAAATAACACACAGAGGGGGGGGTGAATGTGTTTTACTTTTTTTAAGCTTTTCTTGAATATTTTATGATTGAACAAAGTAAATTAAATCTTGTAGTGAAAATATGTTCATGCAGAAATTAAACTTGCAAGAGTAAAGAACACAGATCTTCAAAACTCACTTAATTTTATATTAAAATTAATAATGTTTTGCTACAAAATTTCTAGGCTCTTTGTTGATAAAGAGCTTAGCTTCTCCTTGAGGGTGTTACAAGATTTTCTATCTAAATTGTTACAACTAACTAAAGGACCAGTGTTAACTTTATAATTCAGTTAACTACTGGTTTACACAGTGTACAATAAGACATGCTATTAGCTTTAGTAAACAGTCACTTGTCATTTCCATTTATAGAAAAGTATATCTTCTATTTTTGGCTTAGCTTATCTTAGCATCCTGTGTTAACTTTGATCTTCCTTTGTCAGTTAATCTTCACCATTGATCTTGCACATCCTTCAAGCTGCTTTTTGTAGACTTGTCAATCCAGCTGTTTGGATTGTTTGTTGATTGTTAACACTACTAGAAATAGTGCCTAAGACATCACCCCTTTAACATCGGTTAGAAATGTCACCGATGTTAAAAGCAATTTTAAAATCGGTCACTTCAAAACCGATGTTAAAGGGGTTGTAAGACATTACTATCTTAACTAGCCGATGTCTATAATCATTTTTGAAAAAAATAAAAAAGCTCCGCTTCTTTCTTTCCCCCGTTAATACACCAAAAAATTCCCCCCTTAACCAAAACTTTTATTCTCAGTTTCCCCCCTTAACCAAAATTGTTTCCCCCTCTCTCTCATTCTCTCTTCTCTATCACTCACACAGCCTCTCTTCTCTCTTCTCTCTCACTCTCTCGTCTCTCTTCTCTCTCACTCTCATTTCTCACAGTCACTCTCTCGTCTCTCTTCTCTCTCACTCTCATTTCTCACAATCGCTCTTCTCTCTCATCTCTCACTAGCTCTCTTCTCACCCACTCTCTCTAACCTAAAACCCTATTTTGTACAAACCTATTTATATGAATTAAACTCGATTAATTCATAAATCGAGCTTGATTTTTGACTTTGGTGATCCTAGAGTTACACTTACAAACCCTAATTTAACCCATCTCAAACCTTAAAAGCCCTAATTTGTAGAAACCCCTAATTAAGCTTATAATCTCTCAAATTTAGCTTGTAATTGTTCATATTCCTGCTAAGTAACCTTCGAAGGAGTTGGGTCTGTTCGATTAGTGAGAGTAGATTATGTATATTTCAAATTTATTTTTGAATTTTACGTTTTGATTTTAAATAGAGCTTTGTTCGTAGCTCTGTAGCTTTGTTGATAGGTCTTCTGTAGCCAAAATGAGGAGCTCCCAAGGGTACCTTTTTGTTCTTTGTATTTTATTTTTATTGTGTATCTTATTCATTTATTTATATTTGTTATGTATTTTGTAAAAAGATATTGTAAAATATATGTGAACAGGGGGGTCCCTTTCTGTTGCCTGCTTCCGATTGAAGCATCAATTAAACCGGCTTAGTGCTTTTTTGGGTGTGTAGCAAGTGACCTAGAGCAGGTTTGCATATCTCTTTTGGATTGTTTAACTTGAATGATAGTATAATTATGTTGTTTTTTTTTATATTTTTAAACTTTTATTTATGATAATAAGCACTTTTGATTTTGTATAGTTTTATTGAACATATAGTTCAAAGGAGAATAGAGATTAATTAGACAATACAGTAGCTTTTGCGAGTTTCCTAGCTAATTATTGTTAGATGTTTATCTAGTAAAAAATTTAGTTAAGAAGCATGGGAAATCAAAAGATTAATAAATTTCACTCATTGTATTTGCATAAATTTGATACATATTAAAATTTTTAATCTTGTGTCAAGGTAGCTAGTTAGTTTGTTGCAATTTTGAAGCTTAAAATCAAGTTGCAAGTTATTAATTTTTTTATTGACCTATATAAGTTTATGAATTAGAATGCTAAACATTATATTATTTGAGTGAATTATGTTAAAACTATCCTGACTTGATCTCTATGATGCTACAAGAATTTCAAGGAGGGCCATAAAAGAATTCTTGTTGCTACTGACTTGGTCGGCAGAGGAATCGATATTGAACGTGTCAATATTGTTATAAACTATGACATGCCCGATTCTGCAGACACATACCTTCACAGGGTAGGTATTTAGATGTAGATATTGGCAAGGCAGGTAGGTTTGGGACCAAAGGCCTTGCTATTACTTGTGTTTCATCAACTTCAGACTCTAATGTTCTAAATCAGGTATGTGAAACCTGGTAATTGTTTATCTCCTAAATTTTGTTACATGCCTCATGACAGTCAAAGTGATCATATTATAAGCTTTGTGGTTCAGTGACTTCAGTCCGTTTATTTTTAAATTTAGGGGTTAAGTGTATTTTTAAATTTAGGGGTTAAGTGTGCTGTGAATAGTGGTTTAAGTGTTATGATGTTTTCAGTATTTATTAATCATACGGGTTCATATTTTTCAGGTCCAAAAGAGATTTGAGGTGGATATAAAGATGCTTCCAGAGCAAATAGATACATCTACATATAGTACGTCTCTTTACCTGAATTTCTAGATGTATCTTTAAGAACATTGTACAGAAAGACCTATTTTTTCATTTTTCTATATAAGTTACTTTTAGTACAAGTAGTAAAGAGTACAATAACTAAGCAATTACTAATACTTGGAGAAATATAATTGTAAAATCCATGATTGCAGGTGGATTATATACTGGGAAAAAATCCGATGAACATGTCATACATGGTGGGATATGGAGAACAATTTCCGAAATGAATACATCACAGGGGATCATCACTAATTATAATTTTTGTCTATTGATCAGGTGAAGCATTTGGATTCTTTATATACGGACCACATTGTCTGTCATGCATCTAAATAGATTCAATGTTAAGTACTGAAATAACTCATATACATTGTTGTTGTTTCTCTGCAGGCTGCATGCCAAGCTGCTGCGGTTTTTTTCAAGGGAAAGGGGAAAAATATTTCAAAATTAGCTATGTAGTACAGCTTGTCAAACAAAAACATCTCTTCTGTACTGGTTGGAATTAATTATGTTCAACAGGTTATAATGCCAGTTTAAGGAGCCTTGCTTATATTATATTAATTCATTAAAATAATATGGTACATCATCTATATTGTGCTCCAAATTTTGTATAAGATTAGAGATCGTCAACATATTATTTCAATCTTCTATGGTTAGCTTTGATAAAAAAAAGTGATGATCAATATTGTTAGGGTGAACAATGAGATTTAAATATTTTTAGTTGGCTTAAAATAATTAAAAAAATTAAATAAAAAAATCTTCCAGTTACTTGCAGATTTCCTTAATTTGACATAGTTCTGTCAAGTTCCCACATATAGATGTGCATTACCATGTGTGTGTTGTTGTGTTAATAAGTTCATTTTACTTTGTATATCGCTGGTGTAGCCTGTGGTTGGCCCTAATAGTCTAAGCAGTGACTTTCCTTATGTTAAGATTGTAAGTTGCTCTCAGAAGTTTACCTTTCATATTTCGACATAAATTTCTTTCTTCTTTAGGGCGGATAGGAGTTCTAACCTTATTGGGTCTCTGTGTTATTTCTTAAAGCTTCTAATCTCTTCCCTCAATGGGTAGGTCTCAGCTGAATCAATGATTGGTCTCGTTGAGTGAAAGCACCAAGTGTGCTCAGATTGTCAAGGTTCTTACAATATTACTCTCTGTTCTTACAATATACTCTAATTTATTTAAGACAATGTCAGGTGACTTATATGTGGTAAGAAATTTTGTAATCTCACCATAGCATTTATTTTAATTTGTTGGCAGTTGATTTGTCCATGATGCCTTAAAAGGAAAATAGTATATGCATATGATATAGAAACCTAACAAAAATTCTCAAAAAAATTCATGTGTTCTAATTCTATTTAGCTTCATCTGCAGACACATTCAAGTTAAAGGTGAATCCAAGAAAACATATCTCCTCCAATTTATCAATGTTGCACTCAGTGATGAACTCTTTTTTGGCATCCCAAACCATAGTCTTACAGTAGTTGAAGCAGATGCGATTTTTGTGATATTAAAATGAATATTCGTATGTATGTATATGTTTTTTGTTAACAGTAATTATATTACTTGCATTATTAATGACAGTATCATTTTTTTGATTATTTTTATTTTAAATTCTTCTTTTATCTATGGTTTATATCACTTTCTACTGATGAATATATGGAATGAAAATGATGTCTAAAATGTTAAAACACATCGATCTGTGCAAGTGAAATCGATGTCAAAAGTAAAAGTTTATATTAAAATAATTGAAATAAACTGATATATTTCACTATAATGCACAACGGTTCCATTGAAAAATGATGATAAATAAGAACTTTGACATCGCTACATCAAGGAAAACCGATGTGATATATAAAATATAACATCGTATCCTGGAAGAGAACTGATTTCTAAGGTCCACTTTAACATCGCTTCCATAAACCAACCGATGTATCATAGAATTTAAGACATCATTTTTTTTAAGAATCTGATGTTTATCAGTTAAAAGTTCTTCCCTGTTATATGTTTATAATGCTTTTTAACCTCCTAAATACCATTTTTCACAATCTAGTTTTAACATTTTATTAAAAAAGGACTAATTATACATTAGTTTGCTCAGAAAACCGATGTTTATGTTAATCTTTAACATCGGCTAAAAACCGATGGTAAAGACCCCTACCTTTCTCTACACATGCGAAGACATCGGTTTGAAAACAAAAAGACATCGGTTTATAACCGATGTCTAATGATATTTTTCTAGTAGTGTAAACTTGGATATTAAACTGATCTGCAATTTTATGCTTTGAGATTTTACCTCGAGATCTCCAGTTTGATCTATAGAGAACTTGACATCTCGATAAGTATATTGGCTTATCAAGATCTCTAGTACTCTATAGTTAATTTGACTTGTAGAGGTCTCAAGTTCTCTATAAGAGAATTTGACTTGTCGAGATCTCTAGTCTTCATATCTTCACTTTGACTTATCGATAACTCTGAGTTCTCTAGTGGCTTCTTGACTTGTCGATATCTCAGAGTTCTCTAGTCAAATTTGACTTGTCAATATCTTAGAGTTCTCTAGTGAATTTTGACTTATCGATATCTTTGAGTTCTCTAGTGGAATTTGACTTATTAATGAATGTTGACTTGTCGATAACTCTGAGTTCTCTAGTGAAGAAATGACTTGTCGATATCTCAATCTTTATGTCTTCAATTTGGCTTGTCGATATCTCAGAGTTCTCTATAAGCTTTCCTGAGTTCTCTATAAGTCATTTGTAGTTCTCGAATGACTTCTCTATAACACTAAATTTGTTACTTGTAGAGATCTTGACTTAGAATATTTTTCCTAAAACAAATTTATTCAACTCCAAGCTTTTTCATAATTCTTCTGAGGCATGATCTTCTTGATCTTCTTCCAGATAGAATTCTTAGGCTTGACACTGTTTATGGAAAAAGACTCCAGTCTGCTCCTTTGATATTTTTACAGACTTTAAGTGTTACAAGTACAAAATATAAAATTAAGATAACAATACAACTTACTTAGGGTTGACAAATTGTCTTAGTCTTGTTAAAGTACAGGCATGTCTTACACAACACATCCATCTGATAAACTTTAAAGTCTAAATGTGTTGTGAATGCCAGAAACATCCCGATTGCCTCAAGCCTAACTACTGAAGCATAGGTTTCATCGTAATCTATACCCTTTTCTTGAGAGTAACCCTTAACTACCAGTCTGGCCTTGTTTCTCGTTATAATGTCGTCTTCATCCAATTTGTTTCTGATACCCACTTAGTGTCAATCACTGGTTTGCCTTTAGGTCGGGGTACCAGCTTCCAAACTTTCTACCTCTCAAACTGATTAAATTCTAATTGCATAGCAGTAGCCCAATCTGGATATTCAAGTGCCTCATCCACTTTCTTAGGCTCCATTTCTTAAAGAAACCCTGAGAAGAGGCATTCATTCTGTGTTGCATGTCTAGTTCCCACTCCTGTCTCAGGATCACCAATGATCAACTCAAAAGGATGGTCTCTGTTCCATACCCCTTATTTTGGAAGATAAGATCTTGATGATTCATTGAGATGACCCAAGAATTTCGCTATTTCGGCCTTGTTCAACATTATGTTGAGTGTAAACTGTAGATCCTCTTCCTGCCCCTCTGACTTGCTGCACCATAACTTGATGATTCTTATTTGTGTGGAGTGATTCTTGTAGGGATTTCTGTATGATTTGTATTACCAATACCGCCACCACTTGATTCAGGATAATTATTACCACGTATAGTAGGTATAACATGGGCAAATTCAGATTTATCTTCATATAAAGGATCATCTGAAAGATTCTCAAATTTCAGAGATTCATAATCCTTCTCCCTTTTGCAGGCTTACCAACTTGGTGTCGTCGAATGTTACATTAAGGCTTTCAATCACCTTCTGATCAGAAATCACATAAACCCTGTATGCTTTAAATTCCAGAGAGTAGCCAAGAAATATGCCTTCTTCTGCTTTAACAACAAACTTTCCCAGATGCTCATTTCCTACTTTAAGCACAAAATATTTAGCTTCAAAGACATGAAAGTATTTCAGTGTTGGTCTTTTGTCAGCTATGATCTCATAAGGAGTCTTGTCATGATCTTAATTAATCAAGGTATGATTCTGAGTGTAACACGCTGTGTTGACTGCTTCAGCCAGAATTAGGTAGGAAATCTTGATTCACATAGCTTAGTCCTTGCTGCTTCAACCAAGGTGCGATTCTTCCTTTCTACTACTCCATTTTGTTATGGAGTTCTTGGTGCTGAATATTGTCGCGAAATACCTTTCTCTCTACTGAATTTAATAAAAAATATACTCTTGAATTCTGTTCCATTATCTGATATGATCATTCTTACAGGTAGTTTCGCTTCCAACTCAATCTTCTTTATTTGATCACCAATCATCAGTGGTGCTTCATCCTTTTATTATAAAAATAACACCATGTGTATTTGAGTAGTCATCGACTATCACTAAACGTATTTCTTCCTTGAAAGTGATAACACATTCACTGGACCAAATAAATCTATGTGAATTAATTGAACATGATTAGTTATGCTTGTCATTTTCTTGCTTCTGTGTGATGCTTTCTTTGACTTCCCTTTTTCACATGCTTCAAAAAGTCCTTTTTGACAGAATTCCATTTGTGGTAAACCTCTCACCAACTCCCATTTTACCATTGAGTTCCTTGTCTTGAAATTCAAGTGTGAGAACTTCTTTTGCCATAACCAACTTTGTTCTGATGAAGTTTTACTGTAGAGAAACCTCATCACCCCATCACAGGTAGAAATTAAGTCAACTACGAACAAAATACCCTTTCTTACTCCGTGCAAAGCAACCTTCTCATCTTTCTTGTGTGAGATCAAACACTTTTATGGTCTGAAATCAACATTATATCCCTTGTCATAAAATTGACTAGCGCTCTTAAGATTATGCTTTAATCCTTCCACAAGAGAGATGTTTTCAGTGATGACATTCCCAATTTCTAAATTATCATATCCCATATTAAATCCTTTGTTGTCATCTCCAAAGGTAACTATAGGGCCAACTTTCTAAACTACACCTGTGAGCAGGGACTTTTCACATGTCATGTGTCTAGAATATCTGTTGTCCAGAATCCACATAATCTTCTCCTTTCATACCTTCCTCCGCAAACAAAGATTGATTAAGAAGACTTTGATACCCAAGCTTTCTTGGGTCTTGAAGGTTTAAGGATAAAAATAGGATCAACATTTGATGTAATCTTAACAGGCTTAGCTTTCGCTTTGACTGTTTCATTCTCAGTGCTAGTCTTGACATCTATGTTGTAAGACTTAGATGATGGAAGTACTACAGTCTTTTACTGTGTGTGCTCATTGCTCATGCTTTTTTTAGTGTCAGTGCAAGTGCTAGCAGTTATATGTAAAGCTTTAAAATACTCAGACATGGTAACAAGTGCACATGAAATACAACCAGCTATGCCACAGGGCTCATGAAAACTAGGCATGGCAGGCATACTAGAAGTTGCAATAGATTATACTTTAACCTTAGTGCAGCAGAGTTACAATAATTACACAATTTTCTAGATACAGATAAGGAAGATACAGAATTAGACTTCTTATTCACACCTACCTTGTCATTCATGTTCTTCTTAGACTTAACATTAACATTTTCATTAGTCTTAGAGTCATCTATGGTCTTTAATTTCTTAAGTGTGTCTGGTCCCTGGTTATCCAACTTGTTACCTTGGTCAATTTTGGGTTCTCCTTTCTAACTAAAATCTTAGGGGTCTTAGGGGATTCCTATAACTTCTTCTTCTCCTTATCCTTAGTAATTAATTTCTCATTGATTAAAAAACTCACTTCATCTAAAGGTTCTGAAACAGGTTCAGCAATTAGAGAAGATATAGCATCATTAATAACATATGATACCTTTTCAGGGACAAAGTCATTCATTTTTGATGCACCAACATGTTTCTTACCTGTTAACCTAGAATAGTCAAGTCCAATAGCTGACTTAGACTTAATTCTTTGACTATCTATTATAGGCCTGTAACTTCTTTTCTAAATCAGAAATTTGGGTTCTAATAATGGCCTTTATGTCTGCGTTATACTTAACCTTATTCTCCAAGTACTCATTCTTCTGCTTAATGTCTTCTAAGAAAACTACAAGCAATTTTAGTTATTCATTCCTTAAGATAAAAGTCTCAACTTTAGGAACTAGCCTATCATTTTCAAGTTTATATGCAAGCATGCTTGTATGAACATTATACAATTATAAAGTAAGTTCATGCACAATAGATTTGTATTCAGATTCAGACATATCAATAGTGGTAAGTCCAGGAACCTGAGATGATTACGATGATTCCTCTGCAGAGTCTGCTATAAGAGCTAGATTTATATACTCTTCCTCTTCATCTGAATCAGCATCATCTCAGCTTTTCCCTTAATCAATGTATGTTAATCCTTTCTCCTTAACCACATATGTATTAGGCTTCTTTTTTAGCTTCTTCAGATCTTCGTAAGTTTCTTTCCTTTCATAGGAATCCTTTCATTTTGTTGCCTTGGGCTTTCTATATTATGATGCGAAGTGCCCCAATTCATTGTAGTTGTAACATCTTAATTTGCTTTTATCCACCCAGCTTGACTTGTACCCTCCTCTGGAGCTTGACCCTGATGAGTAGCTTCCTTTCTAAAATCTGACAAATGAACCCCTTGACTAGTAGTTGGGCTTTCTTCTAAATCTAACATGACTGAATTTTGAATCCATGTACGCAACTGATTTATCTTCCAACTCTTCAAGTTCCTCCTGAGTATATAACTCTTCATCTAGTACAATTTTCTTGATAATTGAGGAGGGTGCAACCTTAACTTCTGACGTTTCAGGTTCACGAGAAACAAGTGCAATGGTTTTTGCAAGTGTCGTACGCTTGCTGTCAACAAAACAAGGGCTATAAATTATAGCTTTATGCTCTTGTTCCAATCCATGAGTTCTCAGCTTTTCATAAATTGTATTTAGGGGCATAGTGATAAAGTCAACCCTCTCTATGTTAGATGTGTTCTTTTGTTCCAAGTGAACTGGTAGAGTCAGCATGAACTTTCTATTAGACTTACGCATCGGATAAATTTTTCCCTGCAATTTCAATTCGCTTAGTAGTCTTGCAAATCTTTCAAAGAGAGAAGACAGTGTTTCTCTGGGCTATAATTTAAATGCTTCATATTGAGTTGTCAAGATATCCATTCTATTTTCTTTGACTTCAGCAATACCTTCCATTAGCAGCTCAATGGTTTTCCATGTTTCCTTAGCACTATTACCTCCTAAGAGTTGATGACTTATATCCTTGTCAGTCGATTCCACTATTATGAGTTGAAGGCTTGTGTCCAAATTTATCAGCTCCTTGTCATTCTCCGTATATTTAGACGGATTCCTGGGAGTTGATGTAGAAGGAATTCTCACACCGGTAGTGATACTTGATTCAGCAACCACTTCCATCGGGACATAAGGACCATTCAATAATATCCCAATATATAATAAAGTCGAAGCTTTATTAAACAACATCATGTTTTTCTTTCATAGGTTGTAATTTTATCGATCATATGGGGGAACCTTGATACTTCCAATTCTTTTGTTGTTCATCAACTTGGCGGAATAAAATTATTTAAGATTAAAAAATTTCAAGATTAAATATTATTGAAAATTAAAAAATTTCAATTTTTTTAAGAACTTGTATGTTTTGGTTTTTTTCTCCGGATCTTGATTTGTATGTCAATGAACAAGATCTTATACCAACTGTTAGTCCCAAAGTATCGTAGAAGGGGGGATTGAATACGATACCTACAATTTCTTTCGATTTATTTTATTTTTTTGTTAAATTACGGAATCAAAAACAAGCACAAAATAATTCTAGGAATATATTATTTATTAATATAAACCTTGAGGTTTCTATTAGGGGTGTACTCGGTTAGGTTTGGTGCAGTTGGGAGGTCAAAATCGCACCAAACCACGTATAACGGTTTTCCTAAATCTCCAACCTCAGTCGTAATTGTGGTTGCAGTTACGGTTAATCGCGACTTTTTCAACCGCGACTTTGCGGTTGGTCCGAATGGACTTGCGGTTCAACCATCGACTTGTAATATAAATGATAAATAAAATAGTTCATTATAATATATCTACTAAATCTTAGAATTTTGTAAAACTAAAATGTTCTACATGTGGTTACTGTAAATTATAAAATGCATCCAGTAGTATATTACAACAAAATAAAAAGATGGTACCCCATAGCCCAACACCCCAAAGGCCCGAACTTTTTATTTTATAACTTTTATGTACGGTGTTTTATAATATATATTTGATATGTTTATAGCGATTTGCGGTTGCGGTTCGATTTTTGCGATTATTTAACAATCAAATCCACAGTCAATCCACGGATTTGCGATTCCCGTACATTCAATTCACATTTGATCCGCATTTTGTGATAAACCGCAACAAGCGGTATGATTGCGAACGGTGCGATTGAGCATATTACCTGTACATCCCTAGTTGCTACACTCTAATCAATAATTATTAGCTACAAATCAGCACCATAAAAGTATGTTTACAAGCTTAATAAATATGACCTTTAATGGAGTTTCGTAGAAATATAGTTGGTTGCTGAGAAAATGAATGAATCATTCAATTTACTTCTGCTTCTGTTTGTGTAAACATTCAAATTTCTGGACACGTAGCACTCTGTGAGCCAAGTGTTCTGATTTGCTTCTCTTCTCCTACTAGTGGACAGTACAAAGCCCTTTCTTCTCCTAGTCGACAATCCAATTTGTACTAATCGACAACTTGTTATTTCCTACAAATCGACATTACATTTCTACTAATCAACAATTTATTAGTCGATTAGTATAAATGAATTATCACTTGGTCGATTTGTAGGTTTAAGGAAATTGACAATACGCTGTCGATTTGTAAAATTATGAAAATCGACAATACACTGTCAATTTGTAACTCTTTAGAATTACTTGTCGATTAGTAACTTTTGGGCTCTGAATAATTGGGCTTTGGAGATGACTTGACTTGGGCATCTTTGGGCCCTAGAAATTACTATCCATATAAACTTGCCTTAGAATAATTTCAACCCTTGAATATTTCTTTTAATATTTAGTCTCTTCAAACCACTTCTTGTTTTCAACTGAATTCTTCTGATTTGAACTTAAAGAACCATTTCTTGATTTGCTGACATTTAGTGCACTGGTCTGGTTCACAAACGACTAGCATTGAACTGATCATTTTTGTTCCTGTTTATTACCTAGTTGATGTCTGTCTTCTTGTAACTTTTTGAGATTGGTCTACTGGAATTCTGAAATCTTTAATACTGTGAATTAGTGCATTTCTTTGTCACTCAGACATTTGATCTCTTATTCTTCACAGGGGGTTTAACATATTAATGAACTTATTTCCATGACCCGGTCATGGACTTAGTGCATTAATTTCATATTTTTAATTCTTTGTATTTATCCAATTATCGTATTCTGGATTCTGGATTCTGGATTCATGCGCTTCAAAATTAATATTATTTACCTATTTATTTTTCATGTTGAGTTATATTTCCACGGTTACATAGTACGTTACATTATGCTTTAGTATAACTGCACATTTCAAATCACGAATATCTCCATGATTCCAATTCTGATCAGATCCTTAGTTATCCTTTTGACCCTATAAATGATATTTTTTTGAGAGATACAAAACACAACAGTCGTAGATAACGAAAAGAGTTTTCCAAAAAGTTAAAAAATCAACGAATTCTGATTTACGATGATTTAACTATTGATTTTATAATACTGCTATTTTTTGTGTGCTATAGTCCTACGAATTTTTATTATAAACATGAGGAAGGAGAATATTGTATATTTATAATATGATAAAACTGTAATTCTTAACCTACAAGTTATTCATATTAAGATTCGATTTATATTTTAGGCCCATTAACCTAAACCAATTTTGAATCCTAATTATAACCGAACTTTAATCCTTTTATTTTATTATATTTTAATATTATTATTCTAAAAATTACGGGATATTACAGTTAATGAATGTGTCATGTGGTTAATGTCTATGACCGGTCCTGTTTGTTAACAATTACATATCGAGGTCATTAACATCAATCGAGACTCGTTTGTTTGGACGTTACACTATGTAACTTCATGTTTTTTTATTTAAAATAAGTTACACGGTTTAGTTTATTATATATTAAACTAGCATAATAATCCGTGCGAGGCACGGGTCATTTTCTAAAATTTTTTTATGCATCATACAATTATAATGTTCTTAATTGTTTTTTTATTTGTAAATGTTGTACAATGTCTAACGTATTTCAAATACAAGTTGATTGTTTATCAATGTGTATTATTTTCATAAAAGACAATACCAAATTACACAACGTTTCAAATATAACTCATTAAGCAATATATATATATATATTCTTGTTTGTGTTGTATAATTTGTATTTAATGAATGAATATAAATAGGGTAGTCAGTATACGTTTAAAACTGAAACGATTATACTTAATCTGTAGAATGTCGTTAGTATGTTTACAAATAAAAAGTTAAAAAATAACATTTATGTTGAATACAGAGTTAAACAAAAATTTTAAATTTTATTTAAATAAATTATATGTACTGGTCTATATTATTACTGAGCTAACTACTAACTTACAATTAACGTACTCAATTTAAAAAGATAAAAAATGCATAATTGAAGTTAGGATGACTTGCAATCATAATATACAATAATGTAAAATTTACGATAATTTTAATATAAAAGTTGATTTTAATGAAAAATGTTAGTTTTTGAAATTCAACGTATGTATGCGTGGAAAAATGTTAATTTTTTATTTACACTGCGGTTACCAAAGTAACATTAAGTTATATGTGTGTGTGTCAGGCTGTCAGCATGTAAATTATCGTATGTTACAATTCTTAGTAAATTACGATGGTTTCAATTATTTATATGCTAAATATCTGATTTATGTACATTTTTAATCACTATTAACATCTAGTGAGACAAATGATTACTTAAATAACATGTATTTATAATTATTCAAAAATTAAAATTATGTAATAATTAAATTGCAATAATTTATATATGGTATTCATATTATCACTGACAAACAATCTATATCTAATTTTTACGCAACTGAGTATCAATCATGGTTGTAACATAAAAATAAATTATATATTATAAAGACTTATTATTGATATTCATGATTTTTTTTCAAGGATTCGAAGGAAAAATTATAATTATATCGTTATTTAAACCGTTTTTAAGTTACTTTCATTACTACTCTAATATTTCTTCCTATAATAATTTGATAACATTGTATACTATTCTCCTAAAATTAAATATTTTTCAATTTGATAAAGTTTATAAATATCAGTTGAACTGGTTAATTCATTCAGATTATTGAACAATATATATATTTTCTTTAAATAGTATAAAATACATTGAATCAAATGTTACAATATAGTATAGATATAACTTTTTTTAAATAATTCAAAATATAAAAATAATTCAAAATATTTGTACAATATTATCTTAATCAATGAATATTATTTATCTAGAAGAATTCTTTTTAAAAAGCTAGTTTTTTTAAAGTGAAAATAAAAAATAAATCGATTTTATATATTATCGTAGTTTTAAAAAATCTCGTGAAATCTCATATCAAATTTCGAATATGTTTAAAATCGGGACAAGTCCCAAAAATAATAATGCGCTACCAATGAAGTTAGTAATTTTAATATAAATAATCAATTGTAAACACTTCAAACACATTAATTTATATTAACAAAAGATATTAAAAAAAATCACATTATTGATAAGATATTCTCGTCGAACTTGTAATTTAAATTTACTAAACATAGAATGTGACGATGTTTTTGGCCGAGTCAAGTAGTCAAATTTCGAGTATTTTTTAAAGAATGGGTCAAGTTCTAATTTCAAATTGGATTAAAATAGGAATGCTTTGACTCATTATAATTCGAACTCATTTAAATATGTAATACCATTATAGATTATTTATATATAAGCGATTCTATTTTCAATATTTTCTTTAAAAATTATATATGTACATTTTAATAACTTTTATGATAATAAAATATGTTAAAAATATATGAGATACATTTTCAAACTAAAAAAAATTAATAAATTTAGATAATAATTCATTTATGTACTATGTCTAATTTTGTATTCGAAATTTAATTCTTTAAAATTAACTGTACAAATATTAAAGTAACTATCTTTTTTTTTACGGAATTCAAGTAACAATTTTTAAAGTTAAATAAAATATTCATTTAACACACTTACATATTATGTGTATGATAAAAAACACATGTGACATTATGGTGTAGTGGTATGAGGTTGTACAGTTGAATGAAATATCTCAGAGTTTGATTCTCAGAAAGCACATCTTTTAAATAAAAATTTAAAACAGGGTTAATTTAGTCTTTTCAATGAGACTTTTTAATCTCACTAATTATCCCCTTGTTCACCTATTATATATAGAAGAGATTTGACATACGAATTTCAAATACAAAGTTAAGTTAGTTACTAAGATCTACATAGTCAAGTTATTCAACATAAGAACATTAACTCCTTATTAAAATTAACTACTCCCTTAGTACCATTTTAATTGTCATATTTTACTTTGATCCAATCAAATTTACTAAAATTTTACCGAAATTTATTAATATTTTATTATTGAACAAATAAAAAAATTATATCACTGAAAAGTACATTTAATTTATTTAAATATATAAACTTTAATTTTTTTAAATAATATAAAAGTAATTATTCATTTTTAATCAAAAATTGGTCAATTTGACTTCCATGAAAGTAAATGTGACAAATAAGAAGAGCCGGATGGATGGAGTATTTAACCTCTAATTACATATCAATAAAACAAACACATATTTTAAGTAGCTTGTAGTTGTAACTTAGTTACATGGAAGTTCAAATTTCTGTGTAACAATAAAATTGACGAAATAAACGAGACCTTGTGTTATTTTCAGATATCTTAAAAAAATTATTTAATAAATTAATAAATATTTAGTTTATAAAATATTGAAGTTTACTATATTTTATTAAAATAATAATATAATATAATAATCTTTATACGTACAATTTAAAATAAAAGATATTCAAAAACACATATGTTAAATAAATATAAATTATTAAAAAGGTAAAGAAATTAAGTACTCCCTCCGTCCCAACCAATTCGTTAGGTTTGGTTTGGGCACGGAGGTTAATAAATATGTATAAAATAGTGAAAAAGAGAAAGAAAAGTGGGTAAAGTGGTGGGACCCATTGATTTTTAATATATAAAATGGAGATAGTGGAGTAAAAGTAGTGTGAAAAAAGAGGAAAAAAGAGAAAATGGTGGGACCCATTGATTATTTTTGATAAGTTTTGAAATGTAAAGAATCGGATGACATCGCGAAAAAGAAAATGTAAAGAAATGGTTGGGACTCCTCTAAATACAAAGTGTAAGCAAATGTTTCCCTTTGTCAAGCCCAGCCCCCTGTTGAGTGTTGACCTTACTTTTCTCACAAATTATTGAACGCCACCTTTATATTCTTACCTCCCGCCCCCAACGTGCTCGAGGTCAGTCAAAGCATTCTTAAAATCGCATAAAAAGCTTCGTACTGAAACTCTAGCCGAAACTTTGGTCAAATCATAAATTTTGATTAATTTTGGTTACTTCATCCGTCCTATTATATATTATTTTAAAATTATGTATATTAAAAAACTAATTAATTGGATAACGTCTTTTCCAAATACTCTTATTTAATATATCAAATAAAAAATTAAGTTTAGTTTAAAATCTTGGAAATAATAATAAATATAAGAATTGTTTTATAATATTATTCTTTAATTGTGTTGATTGAAGATATGAATAAGTAATTTGATACAAAATATTTTATAAAAAAAGTATAATGGGACGGAAAAGGCACGTTTTTTTTCATGAAGTCGCACCCTCTTATTCTTTACTCGAAGCTATATATATATAAATAACAATTCAAAAAAACGTATAAACTTTATTATTGTATTTTATTTCTCAATAACATAAATTATTAATTGGAACTATAAAATTTATCTACAATTAAAGTTAATATATCAAAATTTAAAATAAAAAATATAATCTAAATTATAAATTTGAAATCCGGCCAACACATAATCCAATATGAATTTAATATATATTTATGTAATAAAATTTACATTTAATTATTTATATTTTTATTCATAAAACAATATATTTGTTGTATAAATTAAAATTCAATAAGATTTTTTATAGAGGATATTATGATTTTTTACTTATTCTTTTAGGTAAACAAAATCAAATAATTGAATATATACAGGTAAACGTACTCCGAAGGTAACTATATAAAAATAATTTAAGTCATTGTATAAAATCACCTTATTGAAATCTAGGGTTTAACTTTTATATGAAATGAAGGACGATGGCCGTCCACAATTTTTATGGCCTTTCTATTATTCAATATATTTATGATAATTTTTTTTACATAAATTATTATCTCACTTCCTTCTTCTCTCTAAAGAACAAACTCTTATTTTCATATTTAATGACTACTAACTTAAATTTCGTGCGATACACGGTTCCACTAATATTTAAAAATTTTATCTATCCCGTTAAATTATAATTTTAAAATATATATATATATATATAATAACTATAAATATATAAAAAATAATAGGATAAATGTGATCGTAGTTTAGTAGGATAAGTGCACCAAACAAATCCAAAAACGCAACAACAAGAGCATCCAAACAAACCGGATCGTAACTTAGTAGGATAAGTGCACCAAACATATCCAAAGCTACAACAGCCGATTCAAGAGCATCCAAACAAATTCAAAAACTTCAGAACGAATCCAAAGACGCAACAACAAGAGAGTACGCAGCAACAAAAGAGAAATCGTGAATGACGCAGCAACCCAAGAGAAAACAAAGCAGTCAAATCACCAAAGTAACAAATCTGCAACCATAAAAAACAATACCAAAACTGTAGGTGAAACTGAATTCTAATCCAAAACCAAACTCCATAATTAACCCAATACAAACTCCAAATAACTGAATCCAAGTCAACAAATTGTACCCAATCCTCAACTTAACTGTATCCCAATTCAAATTGTATCCAAATCTAATCAAATTCCGCGAATGGCCAGTGTGCCTAGAGTACCAGATAAACTAAACTAATGTGCGTAGAGCACCAAATAAATTAAACCAGTCTCCGTGACGGGCCAATGTGCCTAAAGTACCAAATAAACTAAATCAATCCCTAATGGGCTAAAGCACCAAATAAACTAAACAATCCCTCGCAGGGCCAATGTGCCTTGAGCACCAAATAAAATAAAACAAAAGGCAGAGAAGTATACAGATGTGCCTAGGGCTACCCCCATCATCAACACGAGAAAAAGAAAGGAAGATGAGATTGAAAGAAAGAAAAAATAATATCATCAAGGATCCAATATCATCAAATCGAGACCGAGTGTGTATTAGAGTGCCAACCAAAACCAACAGAAAAATTATTCAAGAGTTCCAACCAAAATCAGCAGAAAAGTTGTATGAGAGTCCCAACCAAAACCAGCAAAAAAAATCAATCAAAATCAATTTTGTTTACCCGTGAGAAATCCAACCAAATCGAAAAAAAATGATGATCATGATTAAAACTCAAAATCATCCCAGAAAAAAAAATAACTGATTTGAATAAGAAGAAGAAGAAAACAATAATTATAACACATGTTTTGAACCAACATGTGGAACCCAACCCGATATAACTCATCATTAACCTATCCCGGATCGAACCATAGCTCTTGATACCATGATAAAGTATGAAGAGAAGAGAGAAAAGTAAGATTTTATTATAATAAGACTTGTTCTTGATTATAATAGAAAAAGGGCTTATATAGCCAACAACCATACATAATAAAGGAAAATATCCTAATAAGGAAACTATTATAATAATGAAACTATCCAATAATATAATATCATTATATATGTTAACATGTTTGTCTGTCTTTACAGTAGTTTAATTATCTTTGTAGTAGTTTAACTGTGTTTATTTGTCTAAGAGTTGGGTTGTATTTTCGTGTTGAGGCCATAGATATATGATATATTAATCATGATTATTTTCTATCCAGTTTTCTCTACCCTTTAACGGATGATATTAGAGTTATTATAGATATCTCGAACGAACAAATCAGGTATATATAATCTTCACAATTACACCGAATCGTTAAATTGTCTTTTCAAAAAAGACTTAATTTATTCTTTATAATGTATTAGTTGAATTTTGACTATTATTTTAGATGCCGTATGCCTTATAATTAATGAATTGTTTAATCTTTCAATAAAAAATAGATTTTTATGTAATTTATTAATATATTTTACGTATTTTATTTTATTATTTTTTCTTTTTGTGTACTATACAATAAATATTATACTAAAATATACCACGTGTGACCATGTATACATACTCATTTTTATAAATTTAGCTCATTTTAATTATTTTCAATTTCATTTATAAAATTTTGCTCATTTTGTTTGGCTCTATTTTCTTATTAATGATGTACACATGCATCCATAAAAAGTATAACAATCTAATCTAAATGAGCTAAATAAGAAAATTAAATAATTAAGCATTTACACATTGGCACATCACAAAAAAAACTTATACAATTATACCATAATGTATTATTGTTAAACTTTGTAAATGATCACCTCGATTGGAAAAAATTATATATATGTGTATTTAATGAGGATTTTAAAGATTTTTTTTATTGAATTCTGAAAATCTTAAGGTATTTATTTTGAATTCTAATAAAATTCTTCAAAAATCTAATGATATTTAATATGAATTAGAAGAAGTGTTTTCAACTATGGAGTTTCCAATATATATTTTAAAAAGTTTAT
Organism: Apium graveolens; assembly: GCF_009905375.1. NCBI lineage: Eukaryota > Viridiplantae > Streptophyta > Magnoliopsida > Apiales > Apiaceae > Apium > Apium graveolens. The sequence continues at coordinate 288,359,678 of NC_133650.1, forward strand.
TGAAATTCACAATATTTAATTTGAATTTTAAAAAATTCAATAAAATCTCATGATATTTAGAAGTACATGATTTTTTTATTGTATTTCATAAAATGGTAGATTTTAATAAATTTGTTAGTATAATTTATATCTTCTTAAATCTTAGCAAAATTCATGAGATTTTGAAATATTAAGGTCATCCTAGTTATTCCACTCAATTTAAGTCTAAATTATATTAGCGAACGGATTAGGTGAATTTTAATTTAATTTAAATAAGGATCAACAGTGTAAGAATTTTTTTAGTTTGATTTTAATTTTAAAATAGATCAATACTATACATTATTTTATTTTAATCTTAGGCCCATTATATCAACATGATCCAACTAATTATATTTAGTTTATTTTAAAACTCCAGAGGAAAAGAATTGCAAGAGAAAACTTTTGTTATTTAGTTATTCAAGATTTTTTTATTATTACTCGATAATAATTAAGTAAGCTAATTAAATAATTTTGATATTATTTAAGTAAGGTAATTAATTAATTTCAGCAAATATCGACCTACCAACTACCAAAATTTTAATATTTCATTTAATATAATATAGCATAGATAGACTTATGAAGTGCCTAACCGTGTGCACATGCTAAATTCTCATTTTTATAAAGTTTAGTTCTTTTTAATTGTCTCCAGCTTCATTTATAAAGTTTTGCTCATTTTAATTGGCTATAGTTTCTTATTAATGATGTACCTATACATTCATAAAAAGTACAACAATCTACTTTAAATGCTGAATTGAATAAAAACATCTCCAACATACTCTTAGTTCACTCTTAGAAAATAATATAAAAAATTAACTCATATTAAATCAATATAAGTTTATCTCCAACAATAATTTTTAAACTCACTAATTTTATATTTTAAAGTCCACTTAGGACAAAAGAAGAGGGGAGAGAAAGAAATTGGAGAAATTGTTTTTGTCTAAAACTAGTTTACTATGTTGCGTTTAATATTTCGTTCTTTTTATATTTCTTATATGATCTTGGTCATTCTGAAATTATGAATAACAAAAAAATGTAATAACTCAAGAAATTTAGAAAGTCATTCTCGTTAAACATGTTGATTTCAATAAGTCGCTCTCTCATTATTTACAAATCTAATATCAAAATTATATTAATTATTAGTCAATAATAAATGTAATATTTTTTATTTAATAATATAAAAATTTAAGAAAATTATAAAAATAAATTGAAACGATATGAGAGGCCGCACCTCACCGCTCTCGTTTTCTCCTTTACATAAGTATAATAATAATATAATAATTATTAAAACTGAGAATACATATTTATAGATATTTGTATTTGTAATATTTCATTGGCTACAAATTAAAATACAAATTTTAGAAATAATAATATAGAAAGTTATTTTAGGAAAAAGAGGAGCAATTTTATTAAATAAAGCAATTGAGGAGAATATCAAGATGGTAAATTGATTTAAAGAAAAAAGAGAAGTTTTAAGAGGATAGTGTGATGATAAATTGATTTCAAAATTTTAATAATTTTAGAAAAACATATTATAGTTAGTCGATTTAAGAAATATTGTATTAGAAAAATTATGAGAATATTAAGATAGTAAGTTTATCTAAAGAGAAATTAGAAGTTTTAGGAGAATATTATGATGGTAAGTTGATTTCAAAAATCTTAATGGAAATGTTATATAAATCTTAAAAGAATATTACAAATGGTGATATTAATATATTTAGGAGAATATAAGATAATTGTAATTTTTAATTATGTATTAACTAAAAAAGTTAGGGAAATTAGAAAAATAGAATGAGACGATTTGAGAGGTGCGGCCCGCTTTGCAGCGGTCTTCTAAAACAATATTCCTTATTTTTTTTCTAATCCTGGTCATTCTAAAATTTTGAGTAATGAATAAATGTAATAAATTAAGAAGTTTAGAAAGCCGTTATCTAGTTAAACATGTTTACTCCAATGAGTCGATCTCTCATTATTCACAAATATAATATCATAAAATTAAATCATTTATTACTCAATAATGAATGTGATATTTTTAGATAATACATATTTCTAGATATTTGTCTTTTGTAATAATTAATTGGCTAAAATTTTAAAAAAAATAGGAAAATTTAATATAGTAAGTTATTTTAAGAGAAGGAGGAAAAATAATATTAAATAAAGATATTAAAAACTTAAAAAAATAAGAAAAATAGAAAAATATAAAGAGACGATTGGGAGTCGCACCTAAACGTCTACATCTTCTCTTTTATGTAAGTATATATATATATATATATATGGGTTAGGTTCTATGGAGTCCCCTATTTTATTGGAGTCTTTGGAGTCTATATATGTTCTGCATGTAAAATATAGCTTAAATTGTTGCAAAACGTATTATTTTTCGAATGATATTCTACAAATATCACAATTTTATTGAAAATCTTGCAGATTGCATAGATTTTACAAGTAGAACGTTGTAATATATATTAATATTTTTCTACAAAACATGCTTAGTTTGCAGAACATAAATGTTTATGTTGCAGAACATAGATATTGTACTTGTAAATATATAAGATTTGTGAGATTTTATTGAAGTAATGATATTTGTGAAACATGTTTTGTAAGATAACACGTTTTATAAGATATTTTATTTGCAGAATAGATGAACTCCGAAAACTCCAATTATATACATATATATAGGGGAATGATGAAATAGAAACCAAAATTAAATTAGAAATTAATCTAATCCATTAAATCAATCTAATATAATGGCCCCCTAAAGCACGACAAACTAATCTACACACTCCCACACCCAATCTCATTTTTCACCTCCGTTTTTAATTTGATTTTTCCCGTCAAATGGTAAGTATTTTTTAAAATCCGACTTCACTGTATTTTTCTCCATCTCTTAACGATCGATTTGCATATCATATGTGTTAAGTTTCGAAGTAATTTTTTTAAAAAAATTTGATTTCTAGTTTTTATTCTAAAATGATTTTCGTTATAGTAGTCTTCGAGAGCTGGTTGTGACCTGAAGAAATGTGAGCAGGCACTAAGAATCTATCGGAGTTATATATGTACTCTTCTTTTTATTTTTTGAGTTAAGAATTTAAATTAAAGAAGTTACTAATAATGCTCTAAGTATTTGCATATGGACACATAGAGAAAAACCCTTATACCAAAATATATTATTGTTAACTTATGGAAGTGATTACCTTGATCAATAAAAATTATATACATGTATTCAATAGAATTTTTAAAGGTGGATTGTAAAATCTTAAGGTATTAATTTTGAATTTAAAAAAAATCTTTAAAATTTATTACTATTTAATATGGATTAGAAAAAGGGTTTAAAATCTGGAGTTACCCAATTTGGCTTTTAAAAAGTCTATTGAAATTCGTGTTATTCAATTTGAATTTTAAAAATTAAGTGAAATCTTATGATATTCAAAATTACATAGATTTTTATTGTATTTCATATAATAACAAATTTTGACGGTGTTATTTTGACGGATTTGATAGTGTATTTATGTTTTCTGAAATTTTAGTAAAATTCACGAGATCTTAAAGTATCTGTTGAGACCTCTATTTAAAGAATAATGCCACAAAATGGTTTTCTAATATCATGGCGCTCTGACTCAGACCCGTGAAATTCGAACATGTGATCAAGGGGATATTTATCCTCTCTTTAAACAGCTGAGTTAACACTTGTGGGCTCACAAGTCATTTTCTGATTGGCTACAAAACAATTAATAATAGAAGACCATTTATTCACAAAAAATTCACTAATAAAATTATTTCAAATGGTCAAGTCATCCTTGTCCCATCATTTGATATATTCAATTTGATACTGTAACATTACTCCTATTTAAATCTGTAAAACTCTATCAAACTTTTTTTAATGTTAAAATTCATGTAATAATTAATAACAATCATTTAAAAGTCATGAATATTATAAATGGCCTAAAATCCAAATTTAATACATAATACATCCAAATCTTAAAAATACGGTAACCCACTTAATTCTAAGATGGGCCCCATAATCCATAATTGTGTGTGCTTACTCTTTGAATCCCCCTATAAAATTCCCTGCACAGCTCTTCTCATTTCTGCTCAAAGCACTACACTTGCTAGCTTCTTTTCTTTTCATCTCTGTGATTACTCGTTTAATTGTTAGAGATACACAGAGCGAGAGAGAGAGATGGCTACTATAGTAAAAACTAGTTTCCTTGTTCCTCAGCATTCCACACATGGTTTTTACTACTCCTCTCGGCTAACACCCACCACCGCTTGTTTACCTTCCGACAAGAAAAAGGTTAGATCTTTCACGCACATTCATGCACAGCCATTGTATTTTACTGTCTATATATGTAATCTCATTTCTATTTGTATCGTGATTCGTGAATTACGAGGTTACAACTTGTCCCTCACTTTATCAGATGGTAACTTTTGGGTAGCTTTTGATCCATTTCTTAAAAAAAATATTGATCATAAAACGAAGTAACTGTATCTGTTTTAGATTATTATTATACTATATTATGGGGCTTGTGATGAATATGCAAGTAAATTTCTACAAATTAATCCATAAATTTTATTAATTTATCGAGATTGTTAATAATTGTGATTAAATCTATACCGTCATTACTACAGTGGGATTAAAATTCTGTATTAAAAATATAATAAATTGTAAATGACAATTTTATTATTTATCAAGTTATCAAGATTTTAGGAATAAGAAACAGACAAACTTGGTCCTTTGTTATATCGGTTTCGTACGTATACTTTCTCAGAGCTTATTCTGCTCACAACAAGAATGATAAAATATTATATCCATTATATTGAAATAATAATCGATAAAGTAATAAATTTGTTTAAATAATATTTTTTTGCGGTTCTAATATAATGCATAATTTTTTTTTTCAGGTAAAATAATAATCTCGTTACATTAATATATTTTTTGATCTCAACCGTATTACTTTGAAGAAATTTTAGTGTATAATTCTAATAAATAATATTTAAGATATCCTTTGTTGGAGCCGTAATTATTTTTGTTTAGCTTTTTTATGTTTTGTTTGTTTAGGAAAATTAGTCTGCACAATTGTGCTAGTCAAGGAAAAAATTCTACCAGAAATAAGAGAAGTATCATACAAGAAAATTAGTGCTAGTAAGAAAAATTAGTGCTAGTCAATGATCAAATGATAAGGAATTAAGCGAGATGACTAAGACTACTTGATGTTACTATCGTGCAACGCACATTTATGTAAATCATTGATTGATAGAATGTTTTTGGTTGATATACAGTTTGCAGGATTAGCTGTAGCTGCTGCAGAAGGTAATAAAAATGAAGAAAAGGACATTCATCATGTAAATGGAGAACAATCAAACGGGATGATTCATAAGAATGAGTTCACCAAATCTCTGAGTTTCTCTGGTGAGAAACCAAATACCCCAGTGCTAGATACTGTTAATTATCCCATGCACATGAAAAACCTCTCTATCCAGGTAATTTACATTTGTTGCTTGTTTTATTTATTTCTTATTTATTAGGAGACCTTATTTGACTAATAGAATTTTTTTTAGGTTCATTCCAATTGTTTAAGTCTAAGTGGTGCAGATGATAAAATTAACCATGTGGATATTATTATTAATCTATCATTCATATAAAATAGACTAGGTGTCAGTTTAATGTTTTTTTTCTACTAGCAACTTAAAAATATCTACTGTTTGCAATGTTAGATTATAGTTATCAGCTTATAACAAAAAAATAGCTACATTATCTTCAAAATGTTGTAATCTATGTAGTATGAATATGAACAGGAGCTGAAAGAGTTGACGGATGAACTCCGTGAAGAGATAGTATACACTGTGTCGAAAACAGGAGGACACCTGAGTTCAAGCTTAGGTGTGACGGAATTAACAGTTGCACTACACCATGTTTTCAGCACTCCTCAAGACAAAATCATTTGGGATGTAGGCCATCAGGTATAACTTCCTGCTTTCAATTAATATTGTGGGACGGAAGGAGAATTGTTCTTTCGCATCAATTAATATTGTGGTACGGAGAAATGGAAAGTCATTAATGAAACTTTGTTGAAAGCATTTTAAATATTGAGTGTGATTATTTGTACAGGCGTATCCGCATAAGATATTAACAGGAAGGAGGTCAAGAATGAATTCGATTCGACAAACATGCGGACTTGCTGGCTTCCCAAAGAGGGATGAGAGCATTCATGATGCTTTTGGAGCTGGCCATAGTTCTACCAGTATCTCTGCTGGATTAGGTACCTATTCAATCTATTTTACATGCTTTAATTAAATGTAGTTTTTACGGAAAAATGTTGTTTTAGCTATTTAATCAAATACTTATAAATGAGTGTAGAAAAGTAAAACAAGATATATTTAAAAGGAAGAGACTGTAATTTCAAAACGTGATAGTAAACAGATGGGGGCTGAAACTCCATACTTGGACCGTTGTGTTAATAATTGAAGTAGATGTAATCACAGGGGGGGTTATATTCTTTGAACGCTACCTACATAATTTCTTAATGTTGAATATGAGAAACACGAGCCATCAACATATTTGAGCGACTGGCATACACAATTTGACTTGTGCCTGAAATTAAATAGTGCATGCATCACATATCACACCAATATTGACAATTAATTAGCAGCCTCCCAGATCCACCGGTCTATTTGTACAATATATTATACAAGTGTGATGATTCCCAGGAGCAAATGTGCGTTAAATATCAAGTCATTTACTGCGTCTTATCAACTGAATCATTGATTACAAAACTGACTCAAATGAGTCACTCATTTAAAAATTTGTATAAAAAATATCACTAAAATTTGTATCAAAAATATCACTCTAAATTTTTAAAAGTATTATATATTGAGTTTCGCACATTTTTTATGAATGATATTACATCCAAATGAAAGGTTTCGTGTTCTACTATTTTAGATAATATTGTTAGATTTTTAGAATTTTATCAACTATTTATTTTAATTTTTTGATTGTTTTATTTGATTTAAATAAAAATAAATATTATATAAATTTTTAAAAATTTAAAAATATTATCTAAAATACTAGAACTCAGAATCTTTCATTTGGATATATTATCATTCAAAAAAAATGTGCGAAACTCAATATATAATATTTTTAAGAATTTCGACTAATAATAGAGTGATAATTTTAATACAAATTTTCAAATTAATGACTCATTTGAGTCACTTTTGTAATCAATGACTTACTTGATACACTTGGACGTAGCAAGTGACATACTTGATATTTAACCCGTTCATAAACTTTTATTTAAGTGGTTTCCTAAGTAAATTTTGAGAGACACTATTTTTTATATTTTAATTTTAAAAAATTCACTTTTATCATGTTAAAAAATTTTCAAAGATGAAAAATGGTAATTATTATAGGAAACACGTGTTTATCGTATCGTATTCCTTACTAGATACTCGATGATTCACGTCATGCAAATTGCTTGGGGTGGTTTGTTCTTTTGGGGACCGATATAAATGAATACTATAAGGATTTATATTCCAAATTAGGTAGCTGGTCAATTTAGTCGTAACATTTCAACTATCCTGGGTAATTACTTGTAGTTATCACTCCCAAGTTAGGACACCATTTCAGGAAAATAACAAACTTTACACAGTTACAACCCAAACACATCTATTTTAATGATTCATTCATAGAGCTGGATATAAGGAAGGTCAGATTTACACATGTTTATTCCATAAAAATCCCAGCTTTAAACATAGACAAACAATAGCAGTAAGAAGTAAAAGGAGTAACAGTGGCAGTATAAGTAGTAGTAATAAAAAGCAATTAATAGCATTAATTCAATTCGGATTTCTGATTCCGCCACTTAATCTCCGTATATTATGATAATAACGCTTACTTTTGCATAATTCTTAGATTTATAATGAAGTAGCATGCAAGAATTTACTTCTGATTGTTAAATTATTGTAACCAAGTAGAGTTAAACAAGCTGACAAACTCCCCAAAATGCTTAGTTAAATGATCTTTCCTTGCAAATCTCTGGTTGTTCATGATGGTTAATTGCGCGCATATTTGTACATATTTCCATATCTATAGTGAAACACTCTGAAACTCAACTAACAATCTCTTGTTATCGAGGCAAGAAAGGTATCATTTTAAAAAATTGAGAACTAAAAAACATAACAAAGAAACATTTAGACTTTAAAGTATACTTTGCACTAATGAACTATATGTCATTTCAGGAATGGCGGTTGGCAGAGATTTGTTAGGGAAAAGCAACACTGTGATCTCCGTGATCGGAGATGGTGCAATGACGGCTGGACAAGCTTATGAAGCAATCAACAATGCTGGTTACCTGGACTCTAATCTCATCATTGTCTTAAACGATAATGGACAAGTTTCCCTTCCGACTGCCACAGTGGATGGCCCTGCTCCTCCTGTTGGCGCACTGAGTAAAGCACTAACAAGGCTACAGTCAAGTAGAAAACTGCGCCTTCTTCGTGAAACAGCAAAAGTACATCTCCCTTATTCATCGTCTCATTAGCCGATTTACTGCAACTACATATTCTGACACTCGGAGAGTTACTCTTTCTATCTTATTAACAGGGATTGACAAAACAAATGGGCGATCAGGCACAAAAAGTTGCTGCAAAGTTTGATTCATTTGCGAGATTTGCAGCTGGTGGTGATCAGGCTACTTTGTTTGACGAACTAGGACTCTACTACATTGGTCCTGTTGATGGGCATAATTTGGAAGACCTTGTATATATATTCCAGAAGTTGAAGTCCATGCCAGAACCAGGGCCAGTTCTTATTCATCTTATTACGGAAAAGGGAAAGGGATATCCTCCTGCAGAAATTGCTGCTGATAAAATGCATGGTACATGCATGTTATGATTACATATCATACATTATATGCTTTATTGCAACCAATTCATATTTATATGTTATATCAGGTGTGGTAAAATTTGATCCTACTAGTGGAAAGCAGCTCAAGAGCAAATCAGATACACTTTCATACACACAATATTTTGCCAATGCTTTGATTGCGGAAGCAAATCATGACGAGAAGATAGTAGCCATTCATGCTGCCATGGGAGGTGGAACTGGACTTAACTCATTTCAGAAACATTTTCCTACTAGATGTTTCGATGTTGGGATTGCAGAACAACATGGGGTCACTTTTGCAGCTGGTTTAGCAACTGAAGGCCTCAAACCCTTCTGTGCTATTTACTCTTCCTTTCTCCAAAGGGGTTATGATCAGGTACTAATAAATGAAGCAGAATTTTCTTAAATTAGCATTATAACAATTTACGTAATATTATGAACAACAATGTTCATTGTGATTATTATAATGCAGGTAGTTCACGACGTAGATCTTCAAAAAATCCCGGTCAGGTTTGCCATGGACAGAGCTGGCCTTGTTGGTGCAGATGGTCCAACACATTGTGGGGCATTTGACACTACTTTCATGGCTTGTTTGCCTAACATGGTGGTCATGGCTCCATCTTGCGAGACTGAACTTATGCACATGGTTGCAACAGCTGCAGCTATCGATGATCGTCCTAGTTGCTTTAGGTACCCAAGAGGTAATGGCATTGGTTCAATTCTTCCAGAAAACAACAAAGGGATTCCTCTAGAAATTGGGAAAGGGAGGTTGATAAGGGAGGGAAGTCGAGTGGCTGTTTTAGGATATGGAACAATTGTACAAAGTTGCCTGGCAGCAGCTCAGCTTCTAGAAGAGTTTGGCATTTTAATAACTGTGGCGGATGCACGGTTCTGCAAGCCTCTTGATGGAGATCTGATTAAAAGGCTGGTCCGAGAACATGAAGTACTCGTCACTGTTGAAGAAGGATCCATTGGAGGATTTGGATGTCATGTTTCACAATTCTTGAGCTTAAATGGCTTACTTGATGGGAATCTCAAGGTATGAAACACTACGCATACATTTTACAGAGTAGTTTTTACATTTTTAAGAATAATCCAGCAGTTTATAATACTAACAATATATTTGTAATTTGAAATTGAGTAGTGGAGGGCAATGATGCTACCAGACAGATACATTGATCACGGTGCTCACAGTGACCAGATTGAACAAGCCGGGCTTAGTCCGAAACATATTGCAGCCACTGTTTTGTCACTAATTGGCGAGTCTAGGGAGTGCCTTCACCTCTGATCAATGCTTCTCTAGTACTGTTATTACTTTAAAATTTACTGCCAGAATGCTGTTCAAGTTTGTTAACATTTTTAAAAATCGACATCTTCATGAGTTGTATTAGTCGATAGAAATGTTGGCATGTTATAAGATGGTGGGTTGAAAGTTTCGGTTTTAATGAATAGCAATATTTGTTTATGGTAACTTCATCAATAATTCAGCTCTTAATTGTAAGGGAGGAGCTACAAATGTGTCAATAGACATCGGTTTTAAGCCGATGTAAAAAAAAAATTCAACCAATATCTTCGTTGGTCTAGAGAAAGATACCCTACTTTAACATCGGTTTCTAGCCGTTGTTAAAGATCTCTTTACAAATCATTTTTACACATCGTTTCTTTGTAAGAAACTGATGTATTTTACCTTAAATAAGGTCTTAACAGCTTTTTAGTTTAAAAATTAAGAGATTATAAGCAATTTAAAAATATCATACATAGTGTGATCATAACCTGTTACATTGTTTATTTCAGAAAAAAATGATGTTTATAACAACAATTCACATCACCATCCATGCAGAGCCGATGTAAAAGAGCTACATAGACATCGGTTTGCTAAAAGTTGTGATGTATATGTTTGTCTTTTACAACAGTCATTTGATCGGGCTTATGTCAATGCTTGAATATACATATTTAACCGATGTAAAAAGTATGTCTTTTTTTAATTCAACAAAGACATCGGTTCAGAATTGTAGTCTATTTGCTTTAACATCAGTCTATAATTCCTCTACCCGACGTTATTGATTATTACTTGCATCAGTTTTTGGCACAAAATAACACATTGTAACTGCTGTTTTTTTGTTATTATAGATATCGGTTTGCACATTTTAAGTGATATGTTATATTTAAATATTCAACTAGCCAAATTAACAAATAGTCCATATACCAATACTGAAAGTCACCAATCGTAAACCAAAAGTTGCCAAAAATACAAAAATACCAAAAACTTTAAAACTAACAAGCACCAAACAAGCACAGAAATACAACAAAAGTTATAACATTGCAAACCATCCATAATATGGTCGCATATATCTCAAAAGTATAATTAGCGTTAACGATCATTTCAACAATAAGTCATTTCCTACATATCCACAATTCATGATCTGCCATACCTAGTCTAATTACGCAAGTCATTTCCTACATATCCATAATCCATTCAATATGTGTTCAGATCAAACACCAACCAGCAATACGTAGTAGCAGATTACAGTAGCAGATTACAAGACCAACTAGCCAACTATGTAATGATCAAACTAAAATATTGTTCCCTGGTCACAGATGAGAACTAAACAAACTCTTGGACATATTGAAGAGCCTTGAATCGTACTTCATCAAGTTCCTCCCTTGTGTAGGACTTTCGAGCCTTAGCTGCCCACTGTAAAATTTACAAAGTACAAAAATAGCAGAATCAGCATACTGCGTATAAATAAGCAATGAGTTAGGTGCTTGCAGATTGCAACTAAAGGTACATTTATTACCTTGGTCATGAATTTCTTTCCTTATCTTCGAATATGTCTTTCATGTAACGCATGACAACGTACCCACACTCATATCCACCCGATTGTTTTGGGGATCCCTGATCCAACAAAAAATTAACAATCAATCATTCCCAAAAAAGGAAGAATATACACAACCCTACTAAAGATAAATGTGCACAAATTAATACTTACGCTAAGGTTCTTAATCTTGGTGTTTTTGTTTACCAATCCTTTTTTAGCATTATAAGATCTAACCGCTCTGTATAGAATTAGTATGCAGTATCGTCAAATGTAAAAAAACCTAAATAAAAATTGACATCATACATATATATAGAAAAGTTTAATAAACATTACCGCGTTAATGCTGCTTCCAATTTTGGAAAATTTGTCGGATGAGCCAAGGTGTTGAGAATGAAGATTTCTGATTCCCAAATCATAATCAAAATCCAATTATAACTGTTTTAATATTAAATAAATCAAATAATAATTTATGAAATATAGAGACAGTTTCTACTAATATAATTTGTACTTATGCAAACGCTAGAACTTACTTTTTTTTATCATAGGTAATCCGCAGCCGCTACCCTTCGGTTGCGCACTAGGTAAACCCTACGGGTTCACGCAATGGCCTGCAAACCACGTGAACCAAGGTAAACCGTATTTAAGTGACATGCTCTGGTTCAGGAGACATAATCATAAATTCTCCTCCCGTGGGATTCGAACCTGTGACCAAGAGGATAGTTATCCCCTCTTTAACCAACTAAGTCAACCCTTGTGGGCACGCTAGAACTTACTTCTCATTATGAGGCATGAGGAATATGCGAGAATCGCTAGTATTCATCCGTCCGATAATATAAGCTTGAAAATCATCGTTGAGCTTATAAGTGGCCGCTGGATCAATAAATGCATACATGTCGGATTATTTTCTCTTACGAACCTCGGTATACAAATACCTACAAATAAAAATAAAACATTTTTCATAATTTGTTCTCACGAAAAGATATAAATTATGGGACATTATTAACGAATTAAAAAGGAATAAAACATATGCCATATATGTGGATATTATGTCCTGGCCAATCATTTTAAACTCCAACAAGGCCATAACATTCTCATACAATAAAAATATGATTTTTTTTCAACTCCAAACACCTCAGCACCACACGGTATTTGTATCGAGTCTGCACTTTCTTTCAATATGACCATGGCATGTCTGTAAAATAACATAAAACGTCGAGGAACATTGTCAGCAGGTTTCATACTCCTCATCTCAGTAGAAAGTTTCCGATACTTATTGAGAATCTTTGATTTCCTTGGCTTCACTTCCTCCTTTTTCTTTTTCTACAAATAAATAAACAAATATAACAAGTTGTCCATAAACCTTAACAGTTTTTAAAAGATGTATTTAAAATTCTCTGAATTTTAAGACAAGATATACCTCAGCAGTGGGGGGACTGAAGATGATCATATCATACCAACTATTGGTACCGGAACTAAGGCGTCTTCCTTGATGGTTCCGTCTACTTGGACATGAGTATATCCCGGATGAAGAGGCACTTCATGGACTAAGGTAGACATTCCATCCTCGGAGAAAACCATACCAAAAGCTACCTTGTTCTCAATTACATTCACTGCCAACTCGCACTTTCGCGGATCCTAAATTACATTTATAAGCATTGTCAAATAATAAGTCTGGAAACAATATTAAAAATCTTGAGAAATATACGTACAATATTTTTTTACCTTTCCCGGGTGGAGGGTCAAAATGGTTAATATCCACACAATCATCACCATTATCATTATTGTCCTTTTCAACCATCAATTTATGTACAGCGGTAAGATCACATTTTTGCTTCGTTTCACCAAATCTTTCTTTTTCTTCTATCGACAACTTGCCTTAACAGACAACATCGGTGAGTGGAGTTTGGATGCACTAGCCATTTCCTTCATCTCATTCTTCAGCTCAGCAATCTGCAACATAAGATCCTTATTTCTTTTCTCAAAGTCATTCTTTATTTTCACAAACTCTGCTTTGGTCAATCTGCTCCTTTTGTCTTTTCCTTTCGTTGAATTAAAGTACGCCGATAAGCAGATTTCGGTGAATCTGCTTTGGAAAATTGTACTTTAAGTCCATCGGTGTACTTTAAGTCAATCGGCGTACTTTAATTCACCGAAAGGAAAAGCCTATTCAAATTCCCTCGACTTGATTGCCAAGACTAGGCTCATCTGCATCATCATCTACAGGAACATCTACTTTAGGGATTGGAGGATTTTTTAGTGTTGTGTCCCCTAAATCGTCGTCATTATATACCTCATGGTAATCTCGATTCGTGGAAGTTAATACAACTAACCAGGTAGATTCGACTGGATCATCGACATCGAAAACTTGCTTGACTGGTTAACCGAGACATACTTATCATTTTTGTGACCTTGTCGACTAAGGCCCACAAGTGTGAAATCGAGATCGTCCTCGTTGACACCTCTATCGCTATCTGCCCATCTGCACAAGAACAACGGACCTTTAAATGCACGGTAATCCAACTCCCAAATTTCTTTAATAATGTCATAAAATGCCATATCACTCTTCATGGGATTAAATCCTTGGCATTACTCACTGGGACCGTTTAGCAACTAAAGAGACGCCACTGTTTTAGACCACCCGTGCATTGTCTCGGTCTTTTGTGAAGTATCGGACCCCATCAACGAGAAAGCCTTCATAAGTTTATACGGAAAAAGACGGTTTGCCTGCAAGCCATCTTATCGTTTCAGGAACATCTTTTCCATTCATTATCATTTCACTGACCTTTTTTTCAAACCAATTAGAAAATAACCATGTGTGCTCTCCGATTAGACACTACACGGTCTTTTTTTCCTTCGTTAGGTTTTTTCTAAAAATTCCTTGTGCATCCTAGAAAAAAAAATATATTTAATCAGGAAAATACCATAAATACTCGCTAAAAAGAAGAATGAGACAAGGGTTAATTAATTTAACTTACGTGATGTATGGATACACTTCCGAGTTGTTTAGAAGAACATGTAGGTGTGCCTTATCTCAATCTTTTTCTTCGACTGACTTTATTATTGCAGTAGATAACAGACCATCAAGTTTGCCTTGGTCCTTCAAAAAATCTGCAGTTGTGCAATTCTGTCAAACAAACTCGCTGCAAAATTCTACAAATTCTTCTTCGAGATAGCTTTCATTTATACAACCTTCCGGATATAAATGGTTTCGCACATAACTTTTTAACACCTTATTGAACCGTTCAAATGGATACATCCATCTGTAAAATACCGGACCACACAAACACAATTCTCTAACCAAGTGGACCGTAAGATGTATCATTACATCGAAAAAAGAGGGAGGGAATATTTTCTCCATCTCGCATAAGGTTAATACCACATCTGACTACAATTTATCCAATTTTGATACATCAACAACTTTACTGCACAAAGAATGGAAAAAGAAACACAGCCTAATGATGCTAACCTGGACATTTTTTGGGAGAATTCCACGAATTGCAACTGGGAGCAGCTGTTGAAGTAGTACGTGACAGTCGTGAGACTTTAGCCCAAGTAACTTCATATCAGGCATCGAGACACAATTTACGATGTTTGATGAATGTCCATAGGGAAGTTTCATTGATGACAATGACTTTAACAGTTTTCTTTTTTCTTCCTTTGAAAGAGTATAAGCAGCAGGGGCAAGTACGTTCTCCGTGCTCCTACTTTTTATGGAACCAAATCTTTCCTAATTCCCATTTTGACCATATCAAATCGGGATGCCTCGATATCTTTAGTTTTAAATTTCAAATTTAGGAGTGTCCCAATAAGATTATCGCACACATTCTTCTCGACATGCATTATATCAAGATAATGACGAATATGATGAAACTTTCAATATTCTAACTAAAAAAACTGACTTTTTCTTCCATGGACAGTCCACCTTTTTGGACTTCTTTACTGCATTTTTTAAAGCAAATTTTATCCACTCCTGCTTCCTTAATACCTCTTCTCCGGAATGGGGTGGACGAGAATTTCTTAACTCTTGCTCATCATTAAAAGGCGTATTTTTCTCTAAGGATGATGCCTAGGTAAATATCGATGATGACCTTGGAAATACATTTTCTTGGTATGAGGTAAATACTTGGCTACGACATCGTCGCCACAAACTGGACAAGCCATATAACCCTTATTGACACAACCGGACAAATTCCAATAAGCGGGAAAGTCAATTATTGTCCACATTAATATTGCCCTCAAAGTGAAAGAAGATTTAGTATGAGCATCGTACACATCTGGTTCACCTTCTTCCCAAAGCTTTTTGAGATCATCAATAAGTGTTTGCAAAAAGAGGTCAATGTTATTACATGGCTCTTGCAGACCAGACACTAATATTGTTAATATCAAGAACTTTCTTTTCATGCACAACCACGGAGGAAGGTTATATGTTCTCAACACTACTGGCCATCAGTTATAACTAGGGCAGCACAAGAAAAAGTATTGGACCTGAAAACCGGACCGGACCGGGTCTGCCGGTCCAAAAACCGGACCGGACTGGATTGATCCGGGTCGGTCCTCGGTCCAAATATGTTAAAAAAAAATGTGTATTCGGTCCGGTCCGGTCCAAAACCGGAAAGACCGGAAAAAACCCAGATTGGACCGGTAGCTAGCTTAAATAATACTTCACTGAATTTAATATTCTTAAAAAATAGAAATAGAGAAGTCGTGGGCCGTGGCCGTGGGTGGACGTGGTAAAGACTCAGTTCAAGTACAACAGTCACAAACAAATAACAATTGTCAATTGTCATCTCTGTCAATACTAATCTTATACATACACATACGCTGCAAAATCAAAATCATAGCCACGACCCACAGGAAGTTAGGATTTCAAATCAAATATTCAAGTTCAACCCTTCAATTTTCAGGTAACCCAAGTAAGTTTTCTCTTTTAATTTATAGAAATTAGGGTTAATATTTAGGTGTTTTTATCTGAATTGTTTGTACAAGTTTTACTTATTGGTATTATTTTTGATGTATTAGCCCATGAGAATTTTAACAATCAATGGTAGAATAAACAAGTGAGCAATTTGTTTTCGATGTGCTATTTAGTCTAGTTGTGGTTGTTGTTGTGGAGCTCGAAGTTGTGATTGCTTGTAAGTTGAATAAGAATCCTTCTCTTTAATTATGATATCCCTGACTAACAAGTACATCTGATCTGTACATGTGATAATTTAAGTGATGGATATATGAAAGTTGTTAGTCAAGTTATTGTCGTTGAACTAACTATAACTATGTCTCTTGTACATTACTGAACAAGATAGATTATCCAGGACCAGAAACTTGTTCTGTCCTATTATCAATGTCACACCGAGTTAAATTTTAAAAGGCAGGGGTTGTCGATGAACAATGATAGCCTCCACCTTTAGGACTGAACAATCCCTTCCTGCTACATAGATGCCCCATTTTATATATAGAAGTTAAAGTCTTGAACGTAACTACGAATACATCAGTCATTAAAATTGGATTTTCTGATCTGTTTCTTTTGATTCTGCCGAGTATAAGCAACACAGCATAAATAATCTTTGCTGCTTCCAATGTGAACATTGATGTGAACTTTAGAATTTAATAAACAGTTTATTTGAATAAAATTGTTGTTGAGGATATATGCTCAACTTCTCAGTTCTCATTACTACTTGTATTCATTACTTCTACACTAGATGTCGAGCTCCATTCAATCCAAACGGAAAAGAGACGATGCAGACCCCACTCAAGAAACAGTCAGTGCAACACAACAGCCTATTTCTGAGGATAATTCATGTGAAGAAGTACCTGTACCGCAAAAAAAAGAATAAAAGTTTAGGAGCAGGAGATGGAGTTACGGAGGAACGTCAATATCTTACAGGTCCCACCAAACAAAAGGCAGAGTATTGGAAAGATTTTAAGATATATCTTAGCAAATAAGGTATGCGTCGAGCCGAATGTGTGTTTTGTTCTGTTACTTATGCTGCTGATCCTAACAATAATGGTACTAAAAATATAAGAAATCATTGGATTGCTTGTCAGAAAAATCCCGCTAATGAAGGAAAAGGGAAACAAAAAAAACTAATTTTAGAACATCTTGAAGATAAACCAGGGCAGGGGAGGTTAAAAAATTGGGTCTTAAATGCTAGTGAACTAAGAGAAGCATTATGTTATATGGTTATCATAGACGAGCTTCCTTTTCGCTTTGTGGAAAAACCCGGCTTTAATTACATGATGTCTAAAGCTTTTCCAGAATATGTATTACCTTCACGCATGACTGTAGCTCGCGGTTGTTTTCAGCTTTATTTGAAAGAGAAAGAGAAGTTAAAAGAATTTCTTAAATCATCGTGCCAAAGAGTGTGTGTTACTACGGATTCATGGACATCTAATCAGAGGATCAATTATATGTGTCTTACTGCTCATTTTATAGACAAAGATTGGAAGTTACAAAAAAGAATTTTAAATTTTTGTCCAATTTCTAGTCATAAGGGTGATGCGATTGCTAGAGTAATAGAAGTTTGTTTAAATGGTTGGGGATTAGATAGTAAACTTTTCACTGTGACCATTGATAATGCTTCCTCAAATGATGTTGCTTGTGGTAAATTGGTAGAAAATTTGCAAAAAAAAGGTTGTGCCATAAGTAATGGAAAGTACTTGCATATGAGATGTATCGCTCACATAGTTAATCTTATTGTTTGGGGTGGTTTAAAATTGAAAAATAATCTCCAAGCCGTTGAAAGGATTCGAGCTGCTGTTAAATTTGTGAAAAAATCTCCTGCTAGGCTACAAAGATTTAAGGATTTAGTATCAGTTCTGAAAATAGAAAGCAAATCCTTGTTGTCACTTGATGTACCTACTCGGTGGAACTCTACATATGAAATGTTAGAAACAACTTTAAAATTTAAGTCTGTTTTTGGCATGTTTGGGTTGCATAAAGAAATAGATCTCGGGGACGGGGAGACTATTAATATAGGACCTCATGAGGATAGTGATTGGGATCTTGTTCGCAAACTTATTATCTTTTTGGAAAGGTTTTTTATTCTAACCAACAATGTATCTGCTTCTTTGAGTGTAACAGCTAATAGTGCATTGTTTGACATTGGTACCGCTTTAGAAACATTAAAAGGTTTAGAGGAAGCAAGTGATTTAGACTTGTGTGTAATGGTTCGCAAAATGAAAGACAAGTTCAATAAATATTGGGGTAATTTGGAGAAATTTAATATGTTGATTTATGTGGCTGCCATTCTTGATCCGAATGTGAAAATTGTTGGCTTGCAATTTACTCTTCATGCCATGTATGGTGAAAACGATGGTGATACTTTGTTATGTCAAATACAACAAGTCGCATATGAATTATTTGATGAGTATAAGGGATTATATACGCCTACTAGTGTCCCTCTTTTTGAGCCAGATAGTCAAAGTGAACCTAAAACTTGTGACATTAAATCAATGAAAAGTAGTATCTTGGATAAAGTCAAGAAGTTTCAGTCATTAACGGGGTCAAAGGGAAAATATATGAGTACTAGGCCAGAATTTGAGCGGTATTTGAATGAAGAAGGAGGTGAAGATGATGTAGAAATATTAAAGTGGTGGAAACTTAATAGCCCAAGATTTCCGATACTTGCACGCATGGCGCGTAATATCTTAGCAATGCCGGTATCTACAGTTGCTTCAGAAGCGACATTTAGTACAGGAGGAAGAACCCTTGATCAATTTAGAAGCTCTCTAACTCCCAAGGTCATATATAATAGATTAATATCTATATTTGGATTATAAATCTGTTTTTTGCTTCTTCATTTGGTATATTTATTTGTGAAATTTTGTTTGAAAGTAAAGACAGTGCAAGGTCTTATTTGTGGGCAAGATTGGCTTCGTGCAAAGTTGAAAAATGATAGGGACAAAGTTGTGAATGTCGAGGAATCATTGAAAGAGTTAGAGGACTTGGAAGAAGGTATAAGTATTTCATATTAATATGATATATAAAAAATTATTATCTTGTACTATTTGTTCTCATTTATTTTATTTAACTACACAGATATGCAAAAGAATGGAACTGATGAGTCCATGATCTATGTCTCAGACGAATACGAAGAGATGTAGGTATTCGGTAAAGCTAAAATAGGTAATTTTCATATTTTACTTCATTTTTATTGTTGTCATATTTAGTCGTTGAATTTGAAGTATCAATCTCTTCCTCTGTTGTTCACATTTTCTGCATAATTATGTTTTGGTGAGTTATTTTTCAGGTGCTAGAACATGGAAGAGAGCCCTGGACTTTTAGTTATACAACCTTAAAGATTAATGTGGAGAATTTTCTTAACATCGTGTAATGTTTAATACTTTTTTTTATTTTGCAGATGAATGCTTCAGGTTATTATTGTAGAGTGAGGGTGCTGTAAAATTTTCTTAGCATCGTATTAAACTCTTCGGCTGCAGGCAACTGCAGAAAGAACAATCATGGTCTTGACTGAACCAAGATTTATCCACACAACAGGACAGAAGTACAGGATCATGTGGATAAGTTTCTTTGAGAACGTATAAGAAGTGTGATTCTGTAGTTATTTAGATCATTACACATATTTCTTTAAGCAATTCACTAGTTAATCTCTTGTATTTCAAGTCTGGTACCATTAAGCTCGTTTTATTAATATTATCTAAATGTTTGCTGAAATGCAAATGATTGAATTCTGCTTTCTGCATATGGAATAAAAAGTGAATAACTTTTTCAATGATTTTGTAGTCATTGAATCATTTCTTCATTAAAAATATCAAATTTCAGTTGTGTTTATGGCAGGCAAGGTTTTATTTCATTCTACTCTCATGTATTGGTTGGTCAAATTGAGATGCAGGATTTTAAAATGCTCATATTATATAATTGTGTATCCATTAATTTGTTTATTTGGGGTTAATACCCCACCATCCTATTGAATTGTTTATATAAAAAGGATGGTATGGTCTATTAGTTAGCAGAAAAAACCTGACTGAATAATAGATGTTTCACCTATCTATTAGGTCTATTCCGGTCCGGGCCGGTCCGGGCCGGTTTTTTTCGGGTCCGGTCCAGTCCCATGACCGCAACTAAGCAGGTCCGGTCTCCGGTCCACATAATCCAAAAAAACCGGTCCTCGGTCCGGTCCGGTCCGGTACGGGCCGGTCCGGTCCGGTTTTAGCCTCTTGTGCAGCCCTAGTTATAACTATTGTTCAAGCCATTGTTATAGGGGTTTATACCATCTGCCTCCATGGCTAATCGAAAATTTCTCGACTCACTACCGAATTATGGCCACTTATAATCGACATACCACCATGAAGGAGAGTCGGCTGGATCACGCATCTGCCCATTTTGACTTCTTTGGTTATCATGCCAAGTCATAAGCTCAGCGGTAGAATTAGACTTAAACATCCGTTTAAATCTTAGAATGATTGGAAAATACCACATAACTTTGTCCGGGATGTTAACTCTCGATTTACCATCCCTTCCTAACTTCCATCGAGATATGCGGTACTTGGGACACTCGACAAAATCAAAATTTACACCCCTATATAGATTGCATTCGTTCGGACACGCATGGCTCTTAATATACTCAAGACTTAAATCAGATAGGATTTTCTTAGCTGTGTATGCATTACTTGGCAAGACGTGATCTTTAGGAAGTAAGAAGCCAATAGAAGAAAGTAAATCCGTAAAGGCACTATCACTAATACCGAATCTTGCTTTCCAGTTATGTAACTTGAGCATCGAATCTAATTTATTACAATTGTTGCCTTCAAACAAAGGTTGTTCGGCATCGGCCAAAAACCTCTTAAACTTCTCTGAATCCTTATCACAATCATCACCCAAATTACCCGAGTTGTTATATGCTGCTTCACAGATATCACCTACCTGTGATGCAACAACATTTTCTTCAATGTTCTGTTCAATATTTTCCGAACACGGAGGTGGTATTGTGCTACCAGCTGATGACCTACAGGTAGCTTTAGCTCCGTGCCAAATCCAATCAACGTACCATAAACTAAAACCCTTTTCATATAAATGACCTATAATGATTTTTACGGAGAATTTCTTAAAATTGCAGCAACGTGCGACATGGACAGAGTATCATCTTAGGATCTTTACAGTTTTCTTCAGCATATATCAAAAAAAAATCAACCCCAAGTGAATCCCTATCTGCAAATATCCATGACTTATCCATATAACCTACCTGATCATAATTTCAAATATCAAATAAAAACTCATAATTTACTAACAGTTAATCATATTTTTGACTATATAATAACAACTCATAATTTTATTCTGATAATTACCATGATTGCTCATTTCACAATTTATCAACTAATTCCAGTTATTACTTGAAGTACATCAAATTGAATATGAACAAGAAAAGCTCCGTTCAACTTATATTTTCTTTCTTGCTTTGTTTTGTACATCTACCTAAATTTATAATAACATGTGATTACTTGTTTAATGTAATAAGAGAAGTGTAAATACTCGATTAGTCTACGTTTATGAAATGATTAACTAAAACCAAACAAATAGAGACATGACCACAAACAAATCCAATCCAGATGTAAGGTACGCGAACTCATACACAACTAAAATTGCAGCCGCACACAACTGACATGTAGGCTACTCAAGTGCATTTCAAAAATTACACAACCACCTCGTATATTAGTCCTAATTAATCGCTTTAAACAACATTACTAAAATACTTACGAGAATATTAGCACAAAAATATCAGCAAAATCACATATCACATAAATGACAAATAATTTATACACATAAATTCACAAAGATACACAAATGCACAAATAATCTGTCAAATACACAGACACACACGAATCGAAAGATGAAAAAAAAATCAATTTTAACTGAAAATATACTTACAAATTTAGGGTTTGATTCGTATAAAACAAGGCTCGATTCGTGTAAAACTTGGCTCGATTCGGGTTGTATAACACTTTTCAGGCTGCACGTTAATTTTTTTTACTCGATTAAGAAATTGTTTGAGGGTTACCGAAATTAGGGCTTGTATCGGGCTAAGATGAAAGAGAGGTGACAGGCGAGTGATGGAGATACACGAGAGAGACAAGAGTGAGGTCGCGTAGAGTGTAAGCTGTGAGAGGAGAGAGTGAGATGTGAGAGGAGAGAGAGATAAGAAAAGGGGGACTAAAACTTTTTATAAGTAAAGTTTTCCCTGTGCTTTTTTTTATTTTTAAAAAAGCAGTAATAGATAATGATCATGTCCTAAACCGATATGAATAATAATTTTTAACATCCGTTTAAAACCAACCGATATCAAAAAATATTTTTTATATCGGTTTTTTATAATCGCCGTAAAAGGAGTGATGTCTATTCCAGTTTTTTCTGTAATGTAATGATAAAAAAGTACTCCCTCAGTCCCTTCCAATTGAGGAAGTGTCCGACACGCATTTTAAGGTGCATAAAAAGTATAGTTATGTAACTTATTTTTACAATTTTCTTTTTTTGAATAAAAATTGAATTTTTTAATTTTTATTCAGAAAAATAAAATTGTAAAAAAAAATTACAGAACTATACTTTATATGTACCTTAAAATGTGTGTCGGACACTCTCTAAACAATGTAATAGGTTGTTAAAAAAACTTTACCATGGCAATGTTTATTTAGTTGTCCTTCCCGCAGGGTCTCGTACTTTTCTTTCCATTTGGAAACCAGAGTCTTCATAAGCTTATTTTATTTGCATTGAACATTAACTACTTTTTATCAAAAAAAAAAGAAGAAGAAATTGCAAGTGCTACAAAAAAAATTCCTTGAATATTGCTAAATGATAGTAGTATGTAATTGCAGATAAAATCAAAATTTTGTAGAACAGAACCTTATTTTTATGGTTTAATGAGTTAAATTTACTTCTAAAAAGGTCAAAGTTACTGTATCCTGCCTGTAAAAGAAACTGATCAGTATTACTTATTATAGAGTCACGTGACATCTATGAAATTGGTTCTCTGACAAATTTGAATATGCTTCTACGGTTAAATTCATATATGCTTTAATGATTATGATACTCTTTTTGCTACAGTTTATTTTTAAATTTTCTATGCAAAACGGTGTACATTTTAAGGATGTAGCTGGGATATTTCGCAATCCAAGATTAACGATGATAGTTTTACTAAGGAAATTGTTATGGGGAATATGTAATTGGATTATTATGTGTTTTATAAATTTTGATTATTTTTTTAATGTTTGAGCCTTCTATTAATAGTATTGTTTACTTATCATAAAAAAAGTAATAAGCTAAATTATCAAAAAAAATTGCCAGTTCATGTTGATTCATTGACATTAGTTGTTTTAGTTACTAAATTATCGCATTTTCAGATCTTGTATATTCAACTACCCGGTGAGTGAAGCTAGCTAACTTGAGGTTTGACTGGAGAGTAGCCTTTTAACTTGCCAGTTTGTTAGATTTACTCATTTTTACCACCCACCACAACACCAGCCCTGCTGATCACAACATTAATACAACATATAAATATGTTCCTCTAAATGCACATCATTTGAAACATTCTTAGATTTTGTGTGCATGTGCTAAATCTTTATCTTTGTCATAGAAGAAAATATCAGTTATAGTAGCTTTCACTTCATACAACACAAATGGGTAGTACAAATATGGAACCCCATGTAGCCGTTCTTGTTTTTCCGTTTGCTACCCACGCTGGTCTCCTCTTTGGCCTCGTACAACGGTTGGCCAGGGCTGCTCCAAATGTGAAGTTCACATTTTTAAACACAGCCAAGTCTAACCACACATTGTTTTCAGATTTATCAACTGTTGCTAGTAATATAACTCCATTTGATGTTTATGATGGCGTGGAGGCCGGATATGTGTTCTCTGGGAAACCTCAAGAGGATATTAGCTTGTTCTTGGCTGTGGCTGCGGATGAGTTCCGGCGAGGTGTGGAGAAGGCAGCTGCGGATTCTGGTAGCAAGATCACTTGTTTGGTTGCGGACGCGTTTTTGTGGTTTTCATGTGATTTGGCACAAGAGATTGGTGTGCCATGGGTGCCACTTTGGACCTCCGGGGCTTGCTCTCTTTCAACTCACATTTATACTGATCTTATTCGCCAAACTGTTGGACTAGAAGGTAATTTTTGCTTTTTATACTGCTATTGCTTATTCCCATTGTGCATGCATAAATTTATCATTAAATAATCTTGGCCCGCGTAGAAGATTACGGAGATCATGGAAACTGAATTTGCCTAGAATTTTTCATTTTTTACCATATCTGCAGATTTTAAATAACCTTAGTTGATACTCATTTGAGCTTCACTTGTATTTGAAAGAAGTGTTAATCTTTTAAAAGAAGTATTATCTTTCAAGTGACTAGGGAACAGTCTTATGTATAATTCCTTTTTCATCTTAACTTAATAGGTAGAAGTCAATTTAACCATTTTGTTGATTTAAAATAGAGTAATTGGCAGTTTGTAACCCACTTTTATTTTCATTTTTGCGATTTGGGTCTACATTATTTTCTCTGTCAACATGCACCCCATAAAAATTAATTTCGCTTCTATTTGCACCCCAATGATGACTTTCCATCCAAGATAACCGTTAACTTTAACGGAAGCGGGGGCATTTCAGTAAATTACTAATTAAAATAGACGAAAATAAGAGTAATTGACACTTTGTAACCCATTTCTTTCGAAGTTTTTTCAATTCGGGTCTATATTATGTTTCCTTGCAAGTTGCACCTTTAACTTTGAATTTCGCTTTGTTTTACATCCCTGGACCGTTTTAATTTTTATATTAGGGGTAAAATCGGAATTTTTTGGTCTACAAGAACAAATCACCGGATCCTTTGATTTCTCAATCCAAACCTACAAATAAATACATTAATCCATTACAAATAACAAGTAAAAACTACCTGTAATATCAAATTTTATGAAAAATGCCCGGAAATCAAACCACCAATTCGAAATATGTATAGGGTGATTATGTTAAGCAAACCAGATCAGTGATTATGTTTTAGCGGATATGAATGGAGCGAATATTTAATAGGCCGGTCCATATTCGCTAAATAAAAAATTAAACTCGATTCTAGGATTCTTATTTCGAATTGGGGGTTTGATTTTCGGGCATTTTTCATGAAATTTGATATTACAAATATCTTTTGCTTGTTATTTGTAAATGGGGCTGAGCATTCGGTCGGTTTGGTCCAAAACCACACCGAACCGAATAGACCGAAAAACTGAATTATCATTTTTTTCTTGGATCGAACCAGACTGAAATTTTATTATGGACCGGACCGGACCAACCAAACCTAAATAATTCGATTCGGCCCGGTTTTGGATCAAACGGACCGAGTTTTTTTAAAAAAAGAAAATTTTATTAAAAATTTCAAACCAAAAAATATGAAATCTAAAATATAATTAAAGTAAGATGATAAGTAGAGTTCTAAGAGTGTACGAGTATAATTACAAATTAAAAACTATGATTATAATTTTTAGATATATGTAAATATATAATATAAAATTATAGTATTTATGATTTGGTCTATTCGGTCTATTCGGTCTGGACCGAAATATTTTTTAAAAGAATCGGTCCAAACCGAATTTTATTTCGGTCTATTTGGTCCGGACAGAATAGAACGAATTTCTGAAAAATCAGGACCGAACTGAATTAGTACGGTTCGGTTCGGTTTTTCGGTTCGATTTGCTCAGCCCTATTTACAATCGATTCATGTATTTATTTGTTGGTTTGGACTGAGAAATCTAAGGATCCGGCGATTTGTTCTTGGAAACCAGAAAGTTTTGATTTTAACCCTGATTAAAAGTTAAAAACGGTCCGGGGTGCAAAACAAAGCGAAATTCAAAGTTAAAGGTGCAACTTGCAAGGAAACATAATATAGACCCGAATTGAAAAAACGCCCAAAGAAATGGGTTACAAAGTGCCAAATACTCTTATTTTCTTCTGGTTTAATTAGTAATTTACTGAAATGCCCCCGATTCCGTTAAAGTTAACGGTCAACATGGATGGAAAGTCGTCAATGGGGTGCAAATAGAAGCGAAATTAATTTTATGGGGTGTAAGTTGACGGAGAAAATAATGTAGACCCAAATCGCAAAAATGAAAATAAAAATGGGTTACAAACTGCCAATTACTCTTTAAAATATGTATTCATTTTTAGTTTCATTGATTTTTTTGTTGTTTTGTTCTTCGGAAAAGGTAGAAGCTAAATATTATATTAGTCAAGAAATGTGATCTATCTGCACTTTTGATGTAGGTGTAGAAGGACGTATGAATGAAAAGCTAAACTTCATTCCTGGATTTTTTGAACTAAGATTAGGTGACTTGCCTGGTGGAGTGGTGTTTGGGAACTTAGAGTCTCCTTTCTCTGTAATGCTACATAAAATGGGGCAAACATTACCCGGGGCATGTGTTCTGGCAATGAACTCATTCGAAGAACTAGACCCTGACCTCATGAAAGATCTTAGTTCAAAGTTCAACAAGATTCTTAATGTAGGACCTTTTAACCTTACATCACCACCAGCATTACAATATTCAGATGAATATGGCTGCATACCGTGGCTAGACAAGCAAAACCCCAGTTCTGTGGCCTACATAGGCTTTGGAACTGTAGCGATGCTTCCTCCAAATGAGATAGCTGAATTAGCTGGAGCCCTGGAGTCAAGTGGAACTCCATTTATATGGTCAATGAAAGATCACTTGAAGCAACATTTGCCACCAGGATTTTTGGAAAGGACTAGAGAAACTGGAAAAATCGTGGCATGGGCACCACAAGTACAAGTTCTGTCTCATAGTGCTGCAGGAATTGTTATAACGCATGGGGGATGGAACTCGGTGTTGGAGAGCATCGCAGCTGGCGTGCCACTGATCTGCAGACCGTTCTTTGGAGATCATTCAATAAACACATGGATGGTTGAAAATGTATGGAAAATTGGTGTGCAAATTAGTGGTGGTGTTTTTACCAAAGAAGGAACTGTACACGCCCTAGAACAAGTTTTGTCGCAACAGAAAGGGGAAGAAGTCAGAGAACAAATCACATTGCTGAAGGATCTCGCATTCAAGGCTGTTGGACCTAATGGTAGCTCATCTCAAAATTTTGAGGAGCTACTGAAAGAGATCACTAAGTATGTACCAAATTAGATTGCATACAATATAATCATCCCCGTATTAATTGTGTTGTACAAGTTATCTTGATCTCATGTAATAATAATAATTAATAACTAAAAATCTTATTATCTTCCTATGCCCAACGTTTGTGGCAGTTTCTGATTTTGCAACTTTTCTTTCCAAATGTAAAATTCTACTTTGTATCTGCTTTCTCAATGGATGTAATTGTCATTTGTCAAGTCTTGTGCTTCATTCACCTACGGGTGAATTATACCGGCTTTCGGACAGAGTGAAAAGTAAATATAATTGCATTCAACTCAACTCATTGTATTATCAATCTCACAATTGAAGGTCACTTGTCCAAAACCTGGCTGTATCATTTTCGTTTAACTTTAAAGCACTTCGTAATGTTAGAGCCAAACCCAGCTTCGTAGATTACTTCGTCTCAAGTATCAGTGCAATAGCATTTTCCAACAATAAAGTACAAAAGAAAAAAGAGGACCAACACTTGGGGTACTAAAATGATGCCAATATTCATTTCCCAGGAAACATGAATCTACCGGAAAGGAGGTCGAACTTCACTACAAATCAGATAGTTATATTTTAATGCAATTATTTAGCCATGATAAATTTGGTTACAGGTTGATGTGCGAATCACAATTGTTATCCTAGTAAGCCAAAACAATTGTATAGAACAAAAACTACAGAAAACAACAAATCACTCTTGGGTCCAGAAGTGCCCATATACAAACCAGATTCGACAGAAATGAGCAAATAACATTACTGTAAAGATGACTGTACATTGAAAATATTTGATATCTGCCACAGATCTGAGTTCTAAAGTCGCATCAAAGACTATGGTTTTGTGGACTTAGAGCTGGATATATCCTGGACTGATAAAAGCATCCCTGCCACCAGGAAACGTACATGCAGCAAAGACCATCCAGTTACCTGACATGTTCTCCTGAAGATCAGTCATCATCTAATTGTACAATCTTTGCCCGCCTTTCAGCCGCTTTCTTTCTAATAAAGAACCCCCATCTCATTGCTGCCTTGATTTTCAGCCAACCCACAACAGCTTTTCCAGGGCGATTCTGATCCTCGTCAAAACTAAAATTTGGTAATGGTGATGGCGCGAATGATGGAAAAGAAAAGCCATCATCAGGGCCATTTACAGAGGAATGACCTTGCATGCTAAAGAGTCTAAGCAAGTGCTGCATATCTTCATTTTCCAGCATCTCGTGACTTCTAACACGAATTTCCTCCTCCGATAGGAATTCATCAACGCCCTTGTTCTGGTTTTGGGACCAATCATCAAAAGGGTTAAGATTGGACTGCTGAGCAGAGGTGTGGAGCGTCTGGAATGATGATGAAGATTGTGGCGGGCCAAGTGCAAGACCCACCCTGTTATCATAGTTATTACTTTGCATCTGGTGCGAGTGATTAATTTGCTGGTCTTGTGAAACAAACGAAGTGCTACCATATTGAGGGCGAGAACCTGAGTTTTCGTACTGTGCCTGACTTGCGTATCGAGTTGCCAGGTTGTCATTAAAACCGGTATCTGCAAGAAAATAAATAAAATTAACATCCTCATTTATCACATATTAGTCTGTGTGGACATTTATCTGAGTCACATAACCAATCAATTTGCAGGAATCAACAAGTAGCCAATAGGGTTAATACTTAATACACTCGAATCTGGTATCCAGACCTAGAATTCAATGATTCAGAACAGGTCACACAAATAAACTTCAAGATCTTGGTTTGAATCGTTTCTCACACGACTATCTTTCTTATTATCTTAGTAAGGGGAATAGCAGACTCTTTTAAGTTCGTGGTGGATATCTCCCAGGTGATCTTCATCATTATATATATGTTACACCAATTTCTCTCAAGCGACTATAATATCTGAACACCAAAATCACATTTAAGATCCAACAATTGTTTACTTAGTGTTCTGAAGTCTATGTTACAAATTAGTATGCCACATATACATGGGGAACAGGTTACATTTGACTGACTTGTACCAAAGCATTCAATGAATGGCAACTGAAAATTAAGATAAGCATGCTCACCAGGCATCAATAGGCTTGGATCCAATGTAGATGGTTGAGAAGGAACTGGAACAGCAAACCGCTGTGGAGTCATCTGACCCATAGCATTAGGATACTCTATTGGACGCATTGGGAGTTCGTTTTGAGATGCATTATTAAGTTGCTTGAAGCTCAGGAGTGATTTTCCATCATACTCTACAACTTGGTTCCAGTTTTCATAGGCTTTCTTCACTAAAGTATCCACATATACCTGTCAACAGATCCATATTTAATATATTTATTAGATACTAATATATAAATTAAGAAAAAGTACTTCGGAGCCTAGTTAAAAATATACCAGAAAACAAGTGTCTACATGTATTTATATGCACTAGTGACTGTCTGACTGATCAGTATAGGAAATCAGCAAGACAACTTGTATCAATATTAATTTAGTAACTTGATGGCAATGTACTTGCCGCAGAACAAAAAAAAGTATGCCACAATACATAAAAATAGAATTTGAAAAGGTGAAAGTACCAGGTCAGGAAAATTTAGATAGGACACTACAGTTAATGCCGTTGTCACTAAAATATTAAAATGGAGTTTATTTAGACTGTACAAAGAGGATGATTAACCTTCTCGCTATCAGTTAGAGAATCAATTTGCTGGTATTGTTCGCCAGTTATAAGCCCAGTCAGCTCATAAATATTGTTGAAAGCAACACCAACATTTCTTGTCTCATCGGGATAATATACATAAAGTTTCCCACTCACAACACAAGTTTTTGCATGCTCTAAAAGAGCTTCCCACATTTTATTCGACATACCACTTCCAAGAATCTGCAAGGCAAGGTAGGATATCAGAAAACAATTACAACGCATGTGCAGCTTTCTTATTAAGAACATGTAAACATACAGTTCTTAGTTTTTGTGGATCTCTGACAACATGTCTAAGAAAATCTTCAACTGTAAATATTCCTGATTTACTAAGCCTCTTGTGGAATGATCCATCCTTTCCGATCTTCTCCAATCTCCATACTTCATCATTTAAGGCAGGAGGATAGTGTTTCTTGTACACTACAAAAGTAATAAAAAGAAATATATAAAAAAATTATCACGTAAACGAATAACATGAAAACCATGATGGACAGATCAAACAAACACAGAGCAGCCTACATTCCCCTCTGTGATCTTTAACAGTAAAAGCTTCTGTCTTTGCCTCACGTATGCGAATGCCCTCACAATATCCAGAGGAAACCTTCAGGCCAAGTCGGAACTTTCTGCTCCTTATCCAACTTGAATTATCAGTAAATGTAAGCTCTCCTAGAGTCCCTACCCCTTCCTTGAGTGTCACCTGTAAATCTCCGGTTAACAGGGGTCTCTTTCCTTC
The DNA here is from genome assembly GCF_009905375.1 of Apium graveolens. Classification (NCBI taxonomy): domain Eukaryota; kingdom Viridiplantae; phylum Streptophyta; class Magnoliopsida; order Apiales; family Apiaceae; genus Apium; species Apium graveolens. The sequence goes on from NC_133650.1 coordinate 288,390,915, forward strand.
ACGTTCTTTTACTACATGGCTTTCAAATTCCTCCTGAGTCCAATCTTCATCATCTTCATTGTTAAAATCACCTTCCAGTACAACAATATCTAGCTTTGCAGTTGATTCAGGTCCAAATGTAACAACATGGTCGGTGTTTGCATCAACTAAGACCATATGAATAGTAGCACCCTGCTCCCCTTCAACTTTACCTCCAGTAAATAAGGGTAAAGAAAGCCTTGACCTGAAGTGGAGTTGCAAATTTCTGCCATCAGGCCCTTCAAGACGCTTTGGTGAAGACCTAAACCCAAGTACAAAGTAAGTGAATATGTATATAAAGCATCTAAAAAGTCATGAGAAAATTACAATACACAGAGCAGAAATGTCAATTAGGCCTTTCAGAAAATCAAAAAACATAACCTGCCCAATTGAAAAGTTTGAAAAGTCCTGCGGAGTTAACTAAATTCATTTACAAATCTCCGGCTACAAACATTAATCTTGGAAAAGACGAATGCTATCCTTGTCACTAATGTCAGAACTACTCCAATGAGAGCCACTCAAATTACTCAATAGTTTTCAGGATTTAAAAATAATGAATCCACAGGTTTCCATATCTGAATCGGCTCTTGAAAAATGGCATGTTTTAATTTGGTGAATTTGGATGCATCGAAATTAAAGCTTTTGAAATAAAGGATCTCAAATTATTTACAGGTGGTAATAAAGTTCTTCAAGCTTGAAAAAGGAAGGCAGAACACACAAATAAAGCATGGAACTGTAAATTCAATTGCTAATCACTAATTGTGAAAGGAAGTAAAGACTCTGCACCTTAAAAAATAGAGATCGTGAAACTTAAAGACCGGGTAAAAAACTGGGAGGTAGAAATCACATTGGAATCTAGAATATTTTTGGTAACCAACTAAAATTAATAAAAGAAAGGAAATTCAACAGCTTATCTGTAAATAGTCTTAAACATCAACAATGACGTTCGAATGTTGACTTAAAAAACAAACCATATTTACAATCAATGTGAATCACAGCATTGAGCAAATGTAGAATGAAACTAGAAATTTATTATTTACATGACTTATTATATATATAGGTAATCCTGTCTACTAGTCCTAAATTTAAGGGCTCAATCAGGTATATAAACGTGTTAACAAAACTAAACGCGCTTACACGTCCTCAGATATCTAAAAATATATGCACAACTATATGTCTACAAAATGAGAGGGTTTATGTCACTCTCATACACAAATTTCCAGTCATTTACAACGGCATATATAACTAGATGGAGAGAGTAATCCAAACCTTCCATTTCCATTTAGTCTAGCAGGTCCCAACTTTGCAAGAGCACGTTCCACCTCCTCACTAACCTATATAGCACAGTAGCACTGGTAAGATTCAAAACATCAATATTTATGAAAGCAATTTAAGTTCTCAAGGTTATGCATAAATACTTGTGAAATTCAGTGGAACAACATAGGATGAACATATAAAGAGTTAATTTTGGTAATATTAGAACTTCTGACCAAATGAAGGCAGGGGTAAAGGCTAAAATTTTAATAATTTAGATTCTTGTCATAAAAGAAAATTGAAAAATAATTAAGTCTGGCAAGCTTATTTATACTCCTACAACTTGCTAAGCAATTATAATCAACATTGGTTCTAAATCCATGTATGAACTTCAACTGGAATTCCAATAGAGATTCTAAATTAATCATCATATATTTATTGAAATCAACTAAAACTTCATTGTTGAACTTGAGGACTTCCAAAATCTGTCATACTGATCCTACCAATCTCAAATGGGTTTCTTCTTTCTGGAAAGTCCTGCATTATTTATACTCTTCTAAGATCTCAAATTATCATTATTTATCTCAGCAACACTATAAGATACACATGAAACTTAACCTCCAACATTTTACACTTTACCGTGAAAAGTAAGGGGGTGGAAAACTAACTCCAACACAAAAATCATGACGAATCAGAGCACGAGAACTACAAGAATTAAGAGAAGTGCAGAATGAAAAACACTTGGCTACTAAGTCGACTCTCAACTCTGGAAAATAATTTAGAACTGCGACCATTTAAAGATACTTGCGTGATTAGCTAATGACTTTTTTTTCAAAAAATTCAATCTAGCAAGCATGTTATCTACTGACTATTAACCAAAATAAAAATAAATAAACTATTTAGTATTTACACAACAAAGCATCAGTGGTTGTTGCATTAGTGGAAAATGCGATCGGTAAGGACACAAAAAACAGTAAAAACTGCTCTCCTTCCTTTTCAGATAAAACACTTTAACTTCTATGTGAGCTCTGAAGTCACTTTCTGCGTTTGAATATACCAAGGAAACAAACAATACTCAGTCAAACTACAGTGCCTAAAATAGTACAGATACCATCAGGGAATGCTTATAAGAGAATAAACTTCCTATAATAAAAGGACAAAAACATTTCTCCTTCCTTTCATTTTAAATAGAAGTAGCTGGTTTGAAAGTAGTATAGCAAGAATTAATACCACTCTACGGAGGATGGGTTCCAGAGACGAACAAAGCTTCTGTAGACTATCCACCTTCAAAGCTTCCACAATCACACTGCAAGAGTATATGTTTAAAAATAATGCAAATATTCCATTTACTTTTCTTGAGCTAAAACAGTAAAACCGTACAATAATATGACCTTGGCCCAAAATATATACCAATATTTGTTTCAAAAAATAAATCATAAAGCTCCTACAACACTGTTGAGACCAAAAAGACAAACTTTCCACAAACACCAGAGTAAATAAAAACTAAAAAACAAAGAAAAATTCTATATTTCCAACTTTCTAAGATACAAGAACTTATAAACCAAAATCTTAACCAGATCTTTACACCAAAAAATATAAATCAACTACATCTCATCTAAGTTTTATTCAAGAACTTCTAATTAAGCAAAAAAAAACCCGTAAAACAACTAGAATTTATAAAAAAAAGTCATAATTCACAATCAATCTTAAAATTAGGGGGAAACAAGATACAATAGCAATTAACAAAAAACAAAAAGCAAGTTAAAATCAAAAGAATAAATAAACACCTAGCTAAAGCGGGACGCTTGCGCTCGGGTTGCTGCTTGTCCTTATCGTCATCGTTATCATCATTCTCTAAACTGCGTTTACCTCTCATAGAGTTGGTCCTTTCCATATACCTAGTATTCATCTACACACAATTACACACACTCAAGCCAGTCCTGTATAAAAGATACAAATAAACAAGATCTGTACTGTAGCAATTGAACTGAGTGAATCTAGTCAATTACACATATAACAAATCACAAACACATAGATCAACTGTGTGTGTGTGTGTGTGTTTGTTATTAAAGAGCAGATAAGTTCGTGTGTGTAAGTTAATAATTGAATTCAACAATAAAATTAAAAGAGAAAAGTTACATACGGATAAATGAGGGAGAGGGAGAGGGAGAGAGAGAGAGAGAGAGAGGATGAGTTTACGAGTGTTTGGCAGAGGAGAAGAAAGTCTTGAATGACGACTGAGGAGAGGGTTATAATAGGCTTTAGGCGGAGTTGCAGTAGTTGTGTAGTGCTAATCCCTCTTTAATTTTCTTTTATTTATTTTGTTTATAATTTTTCATTATAATGTATAAATAAATAAAATATTATTAATTAATTATATGTGAAATTATTAGTATTTGTTACGTAAGAAAGGGGACGTAAGATTAAACTGAAAAAATGTAGGACTCTTTGGTGATGCAAATGGATACGGGTTTTGGATGACAAATGTATGTATGGGCTTCTTGCTCTCTATTTTCTAAAAGTCAAAGACCAGGGAGGACTTTTCTTCATGGAATTAAAAGTATTTCTATTCTTTCCATCAATTACAGTACAATACAAAGCTCAAACATGGGATCGGAAATAAGTCAAATGACTCGCTAACGACCGGAAGTTTGACTCGAATCCGTTTCAAATTGTAATTGAACGAACAATGAACGTGATTTCAAAATATAATTTATACGCAAGACGAAATTGAGTGCATCTTTAATTTAGTTGGAAATTAGCAAATTCAATATTAGTGAAAGTGATCGGTAAAATAGTTTATGAATTCATGATCTTTCTAATTATCAGAAATGAAGCATTCATGATCTTCCTAATTAAGTAACTAAGCAAAACTATCAGCTGGAGAACTACCAAGGGTATAATAAAAGACAAGTCATGCATTTTCTTTACTGCCAAATAAAAACTCAAATAGTACAAATAGTGCAATTAGAGATGCACAAAAAGTCTGGGCTCGAAAATCTGGCCCGACCCGATCCGGTTAAAGTTCGGTCAAGTCCGGCCCGGTCAAAGCCCGATCCCGGCCCGGGCTTCGGACCTTGACGGGTCCTATATTTTTAGGCAAAGCCCCGCCTTCAGCCCGACCCGATTAAAAGCCTGAAAAAAACCCAGTTAAAATCTGATTATTCTAATATATTTTCTTATATATTTATAAATTCACATTTACTATAAATATAAATAATACTTTAAACACATATATATTTACATATTTATAATTAATAATATTATTTATATACTTCATTGCATAAATAATGAAAGAAGATATAGTAAATACATTATATATATTTGGATAATAATGATAAAACATATTATTCTATACACATATTTATTTTTTGCCGAACTTAAATATTTTCAACGAAGTAATGTTTTCATAAAATATTCAATATAAACTAATACATTTTTATGATGATCTAGTTACTAACATATGTAGTCTTCAGAATCTCTAATAAAACTCGATCCAATTTAAATTAGAAAAACACCGGCCCGATCCGATCCGGCCCGAAAAAAGCCCGGTTAGGCCCGCCTCAAAGGCCCAAACCGGGCTCTGATATTTTTAGAAAGCCCGGCCCGGCCCGGTCAAAATCAAAACCTAAAAAGACCGGCCCGATCAAAGCCCGGACTTTTTAAGGCCCGGTCAAAACCCGGCCCGGTGGACCTTTTGTGCATAAGTGCAATACAATTTACTGAAGTGATGCAACTCCTACGCTCTGTTCCTCGCCAAACTCCTCAAGCCTTTTGTAAAGTATCTCCAATAGTCTTTGACATTTTGTTGGGGATGTGCAAGGCCCACACATAAGATATATTACATTTCCAAGAGGTCTCATGTATATACCATCTTCGTAAAGCTTCTTTAGTAGCGTGCTTGCATATTCAGATGCATACCTGTGTTGAAAGTGTTTTAGAAATTTTTTGTATCAGCCTTCTCGGACAAACCAAAAATAGACGATAAAAGCAAAAGTTGCAAGAGTCCAAATTTGTGACTATGTCATCGCTGCCTAATTTTGTAAGCAGAATTATATGAAATTTATGAGGCCTTCCGGAGGTGTCAAGGAAGAAACAGGGGAACTTGAGAAACACAAAAAAGAGGAGTTTTACCCAGCATTGCAGCCTTCAGCTCTCAGTTCTAAGGCGCACAGAGTTCCCAGCGCAACCACTCTTTGGACTACTGGATGTAATGAGATTTGATGCACTAGTTCCATATTCCATAACTGCAGTAACCAAAAAAAATAAGAAACAGTGCGACAAAGGACATTTCTTAGCAGAAAATAATAAAAAGTCAATCTATTACAGGCAAACATCGCCACAAGAAAAAAGTTCTTAATATTCACAAGTTACATGGAAATGATTTTATTATTCCAAAATAAATACAAGTTAAAAATGAAATCTAATCAATGACAACGCCAGTTGCCCTGTTCATTAATGTCCTTATCATGTCAATTCTTTGTTTCAACGAGACTTATATAAGGAAAAGGTGGAACTGAATTTTAGTTAAAAATGGGATATTTGAGCCCCAAAAATCTTGTTAATGACCATTGGCACTTTACATATGAGAACTTGACCGGACAAACAAAACCTACGCAAAATTGCATAAACCGTGGGTTTTGACAAAGTAATGATCAACCTTCTTGAGTTCTAAAATAGAAAATGAATGAGCTGCTAAACAATTGCAAAATATAAAAATGCAAAAGTAGACCCTCTTAAAAAGAAAATATAAATAATTTATAAATACAAATGACATTACTCTTGTATATTGGCACAACTGTTACAAAAATTTATTGAACATGATGCTTCACCAGAACCAAGATGTTGCTGGCTTGCACCATAGGGATTATAGTGTAACATCAAAGTTTTTATTTAATCCCAGAAACAATCTATTGGCGTGCCCACTGATCCACTTCCCCGTGTCTAAAAAATATCATCATTAAAATAAAAAATGATTGAAGTACCAATCGAACTCTAAATATACTAAAGCTTGGTGTTCATAGTTTTATTGTAAAAGCATTAGACGGACAATTTGAGAAGTCAAAGATAAATGTGTCCTACATTAACCATTAAGTGGCTAACATAAATTACTTTTCATTGCACTAAGTATTCGTGGTCGAAAACTAGTTTATACATATATAACACGGGGAAACATATCTGCAACAAGGAGACATATATTACACGTGCTAAACACATACCTCTCTCAGAGAACTTCCTTCTGGGTTCAAATTATGGTTTGTCCGACAGTCCTTAAACCAGTTAATCGATTTAGCGGCAGCAGCACAACCCAGAGCATGTGCAGAGTATGAATGCCCATGCAGAAGAGCCTTAAGCTGCAACCATCACATAAGCAAATGCAAGCATCATAATTATGCGATGTAGAAAGAACAACCAAGCACTAATATTTTCTTAATTATGCAATGTAGAAAGAACAACCAAGCACTAAAATTTATTAAATCAATTGTTGTTATTAGCTATAATTTTCAGGGAAACATGCAAAACTGACCAAGGGGGAAAGGGGAAAGACTATGTATTTCGACATTCAAATCCCAACTTCAGAAAATAATCCACGGTAATGTTAGTGAAAGACAGACAATTTCAGGATCTACATATCTTCTACAAGGTTGTAATACCCTTAGTAGTAGTTGTATTTTAGTCATCGAATCAGTTTTTAGCTTTCTTATCAGTCTCTCACTTGTTTGAGCAAACAATTCTACCTGCAAAAGAAATTTAAAATTACCTTCGAATCACCAACGAATGCATCAAAAATATCCTCAGTTGCCAATGTAGCTGCCAAGGGTATGATCCCACCTGTCATCAACTTTGCAAAGCAGGCTATATCTGGTTTGCATAAAAGTAGCTCTGCAGCAGACTGCAAAGAAAGATGATTTCCTATCAGATTGCTAAAATTCACAAAAGCATCATGTCAAAACAAAAACTTAAAAAATAAATACTCCCTCGGTCCCTTCCAATTGTTTACATTTCTGAGGAAGTGTCCGGCACGCATTTTAAGGTGCATAAAAATTATAGTTACGTAACTTATTTTTACAATTTTCTTTTTCTGAATAAAAGTTGAATGTTTTAATTTTTATTCAGAAAAACAAAATTGTAAAAAAAAATTACAGAACTATACTTTATATGCACCTTAAAATGCGTGTCGGACACTCTCTAAAAAATGTAAACAATTGAAAGGGACGGAGGGAGTAAGATATAAGACCAATTGAATATGAAAACGTTTCTCATCAAGGTCATACAGTGAGCGTCTAGATTTGTTCTCCCTGTGTAGAACTATATATATATATCTTTACATGCCCCCCTCATAGCTGCGTAATTCTTGAGCTCAACACAGATACAATTTCTTACAGGGGGGCATCTGATGGGTGCATGTCCACTGCAATTTACGAGGATGAATGTTCCTAGCTCTGATAAGCATTAAACTCATAGCTGACTGAAAACAACTACGGTGACTCTTTTAAAACTAAATCGAGTTTTCAGGTGTTCTGTTTCTGAAGCAAGACTACACTTATCCCGACAAAGAACACATCTTAACCATTAACATATACCATCAAAGTAGATAACCAACCTCTGCTCCAAGACGCCAGAAACCAGTAAAAACCTCATCAAATATAACTGGAATCTTACGATACTGGCATTCTTTAACAAGAATACGCTGAAAGAGGGGATCGATCATTTGCATTCCCCCAGCTCCCTGTATTACTGCCAAACAAATGCAACCATGTAAGTAACATAAGGTCAACGAATGAAAAGTTCTCAAGAAGTACTAATTACAAAATAAAATGAACACAGCATTGTATATCTAAGCGTTCACCAAAACTCTGAATGCAAGAATCTGTATATAAATAAGGATATTCAAATCACAGCATTTATCAATTGGTAACACCTTTCATACAAGTACATGGCATATGAGGTCATACCCAAATTTTATATTTACAACCCTCTCCCTGTGTAGATTAGATCCTTTTTGTATATGCAAAATTAATTTGTAAACAAGCTTTATTATTAACAAAGAGCCTAACAGAGTAAATCAAATGCTAGATGGATCCGGATTGATCGGTATGTGGAATCTCAATAGTCGTACCAAAACCCAAGAATAAGTAGTTATATATGCCCTGATTTTTTGGTTGTATACTCCATTTACAAGTCTTTATAACTTTATCTTGTAAACATATGTAGGAATTATTTATCAGAATTCGAGTTAATTCATGAAATTGTTAAAGGTGAACAACTAGTTCAGGTTACGAATGGGATACTTATAATTGTTAAGTTTTACCTCTGTTGCAAGAGAATTTTTCTCAGATGTGCAAAACCCTTCATATACAGTTCACTGTCAAAACTTCTAACGTGTGGTGTGAGCCACTGACAAAGAGGAGGCAGTCAAAAATTTAAAATATAGCATTACAAAAAAAATTAATCAAATGCAATATTTTGCATTCTTTCCTTTCTTATACGGGTCTTAGGTATATGGTATGTACCCAATAATGAACTGAACAACACAGGTACTGGGAAGAAATTTATTGAAGAGTATATCACTTGACAAAGTTTACGTAACATAATATTTAAACTTGAAAATTATTTATTGAAACCAAAGCTGTTGTAGAGTATTGAGTAGTATACAAAATCAGACTTGCCTGGTTCTAGAATTAGTGCTCCAATATGATATGACAGGTTTTCTCCCGAATGAACCAGTAATTCTTCTGAAATATGTGATGCATAAAAGCGAGCAAGACTAGAATCATCCCTGTTCTTGCTAAAAATTTCATCACGAGAGCCAAAAACTGTGGAGAAGGTGTGATTGCAAGTTATAGTATGATGAATGGACCATAAAATTTGAAGAGACACCAGTTACTTACACTTACACATATCTGCCTCTTCACCTACATAAGATTGCAACCTATCAGGAAGGGACAGCCTCCAAGTTCCGTCACAAATATGAACCAATGGGGGGTCTAGAAAATACCCTCTTCCTGAGTACCTGCGAAATTAATTAAATTATATCAAACACTCATCAAAGAAATTATTTTGCTTGCAACATATATCTTGTACAAAAAATTAGACCTAAGTACACAAGTAACTAGTAACTAAAACCTTTTTCCGACAACATTGGGGTGGGCTAAAATGAACCACACACAAAGATCACACAAATTTGGTCATGCGAATAATCAATTATAGGCTTCTCTTCGCCTAGGTCCATAATTAGTTCCCTGTCTTCAAAATTTTGCGAACAACTTTCGACTAAGTATCCATTGGTCCACCACAATTTTTGCAAAGAAATCACTACAAAAAATGCTCGTGCATCCTTTCTTCTATGAGAGCTACCTCCACCTAAGTCTTAATGTCTTTGTTTTGCATTCTATCTCATCTTGTGTGGACACACATCCAACTAAACATGACTGAACTCAATTTGATGATATGACTTCTCTTAGGAGCCTAACATTCTGTCTCACAATAAAGTAAAGAGTATTTGCTCCTGGTGGTGATTCTGTAAATGTGATTATACCTTCTGCGATATCAATTTTCTAGTTGCAATGGGTTGGCTTTTATAGTTTTATTGTAGAAAACGGAAGACTAAAGCTGTTTGGTATTGCATTTTGCTATTACTTTTGAAAGTTATGTTTTTAGATATAATAACGTAAAAAATGTTTTTTGTAGGTTTAAAAATTAATAGGTGTTGCCAAATTTTGTACCAAAAACAGTTTTTGGAAAACAAGGGTCACGTTTTGTTTGGAATGATGCAAAGTAGTTATATTGGCAGAATAGTTGAGAGGAAGCTTTAAGAGTTATATCTATAGAGTTTTAGAACTAAAAAACAATTTTACATATTCCGGAAACAATATTTTCATGTTTTCTGTTTTGCTACTTTTGTTAACTCTGTTCTTTGAAAACAGTTTTCAGAAAAGAGAGCAAAACCTCATTTGTTGTTAATTTTCTATTTTTTAAAATAGAAAAACAGTTTTTTTATTTATGCAGACAAACATGCTTTAAAATGCCATTGTATGTTTAGGAAATTACATTCATAAGAAAACTCCTGGAGCAATTCAAGCAGACCAACATCGTCAAGTAGCACTAAAGTTTGTGGGTGAATAAAACCTATACTGAAGAAATTGATTGATGGAACAGAAACAAGAGTAAAAAAATAATCAGATACCTAATCACTTTACACTGCAAAAACAGGATTTAATCACATACAAGATTTAATGGGCAGAAATTATTTATTTCAAATCCCAAAATATGCAGTAAAAGATCCACGTTCAAAAATGAAAGCCCATACCATGGTTGTTGGAGGAAACCAGTGTACGGTGACGGTGATTGAGCCTCCATGGCACCCAGAGTGTCCCCGTGATAAGATCCTTTGAGTGCTAAAACCTGATTTAAGCATTTTGCAAATATTCAAAAGCATTAGTGCTATCAATGTAAAATGTACAGTAATCTATTTCCCTACAACTCGAAATTTATTCTTATCAACTTCAATAATGCATGATATTTACAAGACATATAAAAAGAACACAGCAGAATGGTAAACTCCTTAAATGAATGTAACTCAATTTTTTTTGAAATAGACGAACATCAAGTGAATAAGATAATTATGGAGAATATTAAATGAGAATATGGTCTTGATTTTCTTAAAGTAATAAATGACTAGTTGCCACCAGCAATAGCCCTTGCGAAGGTCAAGGTGCATAACATACCACCCTAAACTAGTATTTTCCTCAAGTTAGGCACTTCTGTAAATTTAATTAAATGAAAAGATTTATTTTCTAATCAGAAAGCACCTTTTTCGCCTTAAATTTGTTCCAGACATGTCACTTGTACAGAAGATACAAAAAAATATGAAAAATAAAGACAAGTTTTCGGTTTTCTGGTTTTCTCATTGTCATTAATAATCATGCAGCATGTGCGTTGAAGTAGGAGATAGAACCAAGCAGTTGTATTAGGTATTTTTTGGTTAGGTAAAAATTGGAGGGAGAAGTAGACTTACCTTGAGCTCAACATGTGTTCCTGTCATGTCAGACACCGAAGAAGCCACATGTTCTTCATGATCGAATAGGAATTTCCGAAATGCCATTTTGAGAGCTATTTCAATTGCTGTAGATCCATTGTCTGAAAAGTAGGCACGAGAAGCCCATCCTGTAAACAAAGCATCAGCGGACTACTTTAGAAACTTAGTTGACCATTCTAGCAATGCTGAAAAAATAATGAATCAACCTTCTTCAAGATGGACACCAGGAAGTTTCTTAAGTGATTGGTACTTCTCAGAATACGGATTTTTTTACAATTTGCAAAAGACAGCCAAAAGAAAAGATATTGGTACTTCTCTTTTGTTTTTGTTTAAATTGTCAGAGAGAAATATTTCTCCATTTTAGACATTCCTTTTTGAGGACAAAAGTCAACAAAGGAATACACAGAAAAGGGAGTAATGTAGTATGAGGCACTAATACAGGGATTATATATATGAACAGTTACAACAACAATAACATAAACTAATACAAAACTAGCAAAGTCTTGCAACCAAAAAATACTGACATCAAATTTTTATACCGAATGGAGCTACCGTCACCATGTACTTAAATTGACACTAGGTATTATGATTGAGTTGCCACGACACCTTGAGTCTACTATAGACTGATCGGATGGTGACTATTTGACTATGACCCAAGCACATCAATAAGAGAAACATGAGGTTCACTACAAAGTATGCGACAGAATTGAACAATATATACAACACCAACACGTAAAACCCATGACTTGTTAGGATGACCTTTCTCCCTCACAACTCTGATACGTGTAGTTTCAAGTCTTTCCCTTCCTATTATATGAAATTTTATTATTGATGACATTTTTAACCATCTAACTCAAACAGCGATTTGCTAGTCAATAAATTAGAGAGGACTTGCTGCCACAAGTCAACAACTAAGTGTCTGGTCTAGTAACAATTAGAAAGCATATTATGCTGAAGTTTTAGTCAGTAGCATTCTTCGGAGACTAGAGTACTAGAGAACCAATGACTAAATATAACTGGAAATGCTATAGAACTTCTAGATACATTAATACATCTATATCCAACTTGTGATTTAACTAATGTACAAAGGTTACGAGGTGACTAATTAAAATATTTGTAAGAGGATGAACAGCTAACTACAATTGGACATCTGTGTCATTTCGTTACTTCGAGAATAGCTAGCATCACGAGGAAAAAAACACTAATTCACAAGCTTAGTCAAATTGCATTATAAAAGCTTAATGGTTGATAAGGTAATGCCCCCGCCATCTTTCTCGCATAATTAAAGTATAAAAAGGAATAAGATAACGAACCTTTTCCGACACCTTCAAGTAAGAGTTCTGCACATTTTAGAACAGGCTCGTATACATTCTTAGGAAACATTACATGCCCAAATCTTGCAGCAGTATAACCCATATCTCTTGCCAACTCAATCTGAAACCACCTAAACACATCAATAATAAAGCAGAACATACATAAATACCCGTGGAATATATAAAGACAGGGTATTCATTCTTAATTTGACAAGCAAACAAGTGAGAATGATAGAAGATCTTCATTGCCTAACAGGTATACATAATAGGCAGTAATTTTGATAGTATAATGGTGATGAGATATCTAAAACAAAGATGAAGCTTCAGTGTTATGACATTGTTGACCTTTAAAAAAACATTGGGCCGCCCAAGCTCCTTGGAGCCTAATGGGCTATACCTAATTTTTATTTTGATCTAAAGAGTAAACACCGAGAATTAAACCGAAAGAACTTGCATGCTGATGAGCTGATCAAGGTCCTCCAGATAATAGTATGACTATTTTTATTTCGTGAATATTTACAATATAAGATGATTTTTATTTTCTTTCTAAAAATCACTATATAATATAATTGTTCTTATGACAAGATAGCCGCATTCTTTAGAACTGGAATGGACACAATTCACGAAGAATAGAATCGCAGAGAACTGTACATACGCATGTGCATAGGTACACATATATCGCAAGACAAATACAAATCGATACTCAAATTGAGGTATTAGGACAGCAAGAATCTTGTAAACTGCAGGAAGTGACAATATGTGAACAGATGTCAAAGAATGACCTGTAAAGTAGCATCGGGTCCTTGCGTCCACCAACTTGCACAAGCATCAAACTGTTGTATCATGACATCTTGATGTTTAGCCTATATTCATATCAATGTTAATGTTGCTATGAGATGTTACAAAAGCTATTGTAAATTATAAAAGGAGGAAGCAGAGGACAGTCAAAGTATTTGAACAGATAAGTTCGGTTCGTTAGTAAAGACATAGTAGTGCACAATTAGTTAGCCTGTACAATATGCATACCTTGTGAACTGAAAAGTTCTCACCACAACGAGAATCTATTACTGTTACATTATCTTCAGGTACAAGTTTGTGTTGAGTGAACGGCCACCAAAAAACTTCTAGTGCTTTTTTTGGCATATCATGTAATCTCTGAATTCTTTCCAAAAATGATGACAACATTACTTCCTTTAGAGAACCAAAAACACTGTAGGATTCGTCAAACCATGCCATTAGGTTGTCTGACATATCTGCTGGAATGGGTGGAACGACAAGAACAGGGACCCTTGAAAATTCATGAAGAATGAAGTTCATCGAATATTAAAATATTATAAAAAAATAAACCGATGTACAATTAATATAACAAACCAGCAGGAATCAGGGAAGAAAATACATATAGAAATGTATTGCCGCATTAAGTAGATTTTGTCACAAACTTTCCCAATTATATATATAAATGTTCAGAAAGATAATTACATACCAATTCTAATATGCTTTGAAACTATCAACCATATCATATTAAATTGACAAAAAATCATACCTGTTCCGCAGATAAGATAACAGTGGGACATCGTTTACAAGACCTTGATCTTCAAGAACTACAGCAACAACATCATAACCTCGAAGCTTCAAACTCTCATATGCTGAAATGGTTGATGAAATACCACCTAATCGGCCATCCCCGACAAGGACTGCAGGTAAGCGGAATGGCCTGCATAAACATGTCATTTGATTACCACGTAAAAATGATAACGATATAAAAAGTATGTTCCTATTTTACATAAAAAATATATCTAATCTGTACTTCTATTTTCTACCCTGTAAGTCAGCTTTAGTTCCCTTTTTTTTTTGCATAATTGCCTTAGCTGTCGTACACAGGAATCATGCAAAGAGAAGTACAACTTCAGTTCTTTGATACTTAGCTCATAAATTCTGCCACTTCAGTGGTCCACTAGCATATGGAGATAACTCCAGCAATTTTAAACCAAACATGTGCAAATTTACAGAAAGTAAGAAGAAAACTATGCCAACAAAAAAATTGATATGAAACATGAAAATTTTAGATATTTAATCATCTAAAATTTAAAAGGCATCATTAAAAATCCAGAAGCTAGGTTAGTCAATGAACCTTAAAGTAGAGACAGTTTTATCAAAAAAAATCATTCTCCCTTAGCATGATACGCTATTCATATACTTAATTATTACTGCATAATTATTCTGATTTAGCAAAAAACATTATGATTTTCTGTACACAGTATATTATGGTTTATTTACAAATTAAAATTAAAACCCACTAATTATCTAAACTATCTCCACTACTCAGCAAAATACTAAACCGCAGAGGAAAATTAGATATCACCACCTGTATAAGTCACATTGAAGCGAACCAGAAGGCCCGGGGCTTGCAACACCACCGGCAGTTTCTATCAAACTAAAAACACCAACCTCATCCTCTCCCGCCACACTACTCCCCTCCTCCGAACCAATATACAAACATTTCTTCAACATCTCCAACAAATCCGCATCCTCGACCACAGCATTCTCCCTCTCAGCTGCCAAATGAGGCGAAACCGGGTCCCTCCAGGCATACATTGTCTTACAAATTAATTCTGACGCTCGACTCTCCTCTCCGCCCTCACCTTCCAGTTTCCTCTCCTCATGACTCCCTAACTCCCAAAATCCACTCTCACATTTCGCAAAATTCTCGCTCTC
This sequence comes from Apium graveolens, assembly GCF_009905375.1. Classification (NCBI taxonomy): domain Eukaryota; kingdom Viridiplantae; phylum Streptophyta; class Magnoliopsida; order Apiales; family Apiaceae; genus Apium; species Apium graveolens. The sequence goes on from NC_133650.1 coordinate 288,406,254, forward strand.
ATCTCTCCACCGACTCCCTAACACAACCTCCGCAGCCGGCGCCGACACTCTAATTATCGAATCAGACGCGAAAACAGTCCGATTACATTTCCGATGTCGAAAAATTTGGGAAAACTTTCGAAACACGAATCGAGAATCGGAATCGGAGGGGAAACCGGTTTGGACCGGCTTAAGGTAGAGGAATTTGAAAGGAGAAGCGGAATTAGAGAGAAATGAAGCGGCGATGCCGGCGGAGACTAGGGTTTTGCCAACGGCAGTGTTGGAGCCCCATATGGTGTAAATTGGGTGGGAAAGAGGGTATTCTAGTGGTATCGAAGCTGTGGATATGAATCTAGAGGCCTTATATATAGATTTGAAGTAAATGCGACGTCGAGTGGTGGTGGAAATGGCGGAAATGAGTGGTGGCATTTTGGCGGAGAAACCCTAGGAAATTTGAAAGAGCAGTAGCGATGTACAACTGAACGTGGAGGGAAATCTTTTTTTTTTACACGTCTCCGGTTGATAAATTGTATCGAGATTCGAGATATTTCGGGGAGACATGTTAATTCGGATAACCGGTTCTGTTTCGGATCGAATTAATTTCGTCAGATCCGCTTTCGGATCATGATATATTTGATGACCATTTGGATCGGTTCGGATCGGATGTGATTCGGTTCAGGTCTAATTCGGATTAAAATTGGATAACTATCAGATTGTATGATTCGCATCTCGGATCGGATCTCGGTTTTATGAATTTCGGTTCGATTCTTCGGATCCAGACCCATTTTGCCAGGTTCAGGGTGTTCTTTCGTTCAAGTTTGTTATTATAAATACTAGCTTAAATCTCGTGTGATGCACGGGTTCACGATAATATTTAAATTTTTTATTTATTCCGTTATATTATAAAAATTATATAATTATATAATAATTATAAATTTATAATAAAAATAATAGGATAATGGTCGTAGTTTATTAGGATAAGTATACTATATTTAGTAGTTTAACAATTTAGTAGTTTAGTTGATATATAACACTATATATTTATTTTTTTAATAATAAGATAAGCTCTATTTTAGTAGGATAAGTAGACTATGTGTGTACTAGCTTAATAATTTAGTAGTTTAACAGATATATAACACTATTTATTTATTTTCTTCATAACCAAAATTAGGGAATAACAGTTGAACCAAATTATACCCCATTCCGGTTATTATAGTATAGTATAAATATTTTTGAATATTTAGAAAATAAATATATAATGATCGAAAAGAGAAAATCAATAACTAAGTAATGTTGTTTGTCCGAAATAAAACTGCAAATCACATACAAGTGAAAAAATTAATTAGTTTTAATTATCATAACAACTAAATTTACTAACTTTCTATTATAAATAAAATAACCGCTACTTATATAGTTATATACAAAATATAGAGAGAAAAAATTTAAAAACTATATAATACATTGCGGGGAATATGAACATCTAACCAAAAAGGTTCCTTTGATTAGGCATATTCCAAATAATTATAAATTATACTATAATAATAGAGTCATAATTCTTACCTTGAAAGAAAAAAATGTTTTTCTAGTGTGGGATCATTATGACAAAATTGATGATTCAAATTTGTCTAAGTGTATTTATCGATACAAATTGATCGGTTCTAACCCTAATAATGGAACTGTTTGCTTAGTTAATTACGATGGTGTGTTTAGTATTGTTGTTGCAGATATCAACAATTTTTCACCGAAAAAATGACTAAAAACTGTTTGGTAAATTAAAAAGCTGTTTTCTGAAAAGTGCTTTTGACTTAAAAGTTACCGTTTGAAAAAGTAAGGTCCCCCGTACTTTTCAAAAAAGCTGATTTTCAGCTTTTGCGGGAAACGGATGTTGATTTAACCATCAAATCTCATTAAAAATATTTTTTTATAGTCTTTTACATCAAAACATATAGAAATTAAAAATATTACCAAACATTCATCTGATTTTCAACAGCACTTTTTTTAACAGCACAACAATTTTTAACAACAATTCCAAACATAGCCTAAGAGATGTAAGATGTTACATGCTAATTTGAATTGTGACGCCCTCTAAACCCGGGTCAGAAATTTGGGGTTCACAACACACACACTCATTATATATACCTGCTTGTGAAAGTAATATATGTAAAGACCTTACTTACCATAAACAAGGATCACAACAGATTAAAGTATGAAAACAAGCCACAACCTTAACTTTTATTACATCATACCTGTGACGGCCTCAACCCCGGGGTCAGGAGTTGACGTCACTCAACACAATTACCAAAAATATAAACAACAAGATTATTATTAATATATACTAACTTGACCCCGAACCAAGATCCGATCCAGGTTCAAGTATGATTCAGGTTCACATTATTACAAACCCTTTATTCAACGTCTGACACACTCTAACTTTATTCAGCAACTCATCAGACCGCATGTGGCCTGATATACACTACTGTTAGATATATTTGTGATGTCATGTCTAATATGATTTGTGTTTAAGTTTCCAGATCTTACTTAACAGGACAAATCAGTACTTATACTGAAGTCAGGACTTAAGATATCAGAACTTAAGTTATCATAAGATATTTATCAGGAGATAATATCAGGACTTAAGGAGACTTTCAGATAAGGCAGGCGGCTGATTGAAAGAAAAGAAGATCGAGACTAAGACAGAAAGAAATATGCATGAAGAAAGAATTCTATGAAGAATAGAATACTTGGAAGAAAAGATAACTAGTTGATATATTTTAGGAAGCTGAATTATATTTCATATCAATTAGAACATTATTTTGTAACTGTGTAGTATATAAACACAGGCATAGGTTTTACACTATATGTGTTATCTTAATCGAAGTTATTATTCAATATAATCCTAGCAGCTCTCGTGATAATTTGTTCATCACTGAGAGAGGACAGTTTCATATTGTAACAGAGTTTATTGTGTTGAATAAAAATCTGTGTTCTGTTACTTGAGTTCTTATATTCGATTTGATTGTAGTAAACACTGTATTCAACCCCCTTCTACAGTGTGTGACCTAACAAGTGGTATCAGAGCCTATCTATTAACACACAAACAGTAAAAACCCAAAACAATCATGTCTGAAGGAACACAAACTCCATCCATGCCCACTAAGACACAAGATTCTGAGAAGAAGCTTTCCAGGAAAGGTGGAAGTCCTAAAAAGAAAGGGCTCAGAAAAACTGAAGTCAAAGGAGGAAAGTCTGACAAAGGCCATATCTCTCCTGATTGCAAGAAAAACCATTCAGACACTTCAGATTCTGAAAAAGAGGTAAACTATGCCTTAATGGCATATTCTGATAGCAGACTTGAAACTGCTGAATTGAAGGTACCTCTATCAACACTTGCTTTTGATACTGATAATATTACTGCGTTGAGATCTTATCTTAAAACCATATTCATTAGTTATAGAGATCAGACTTTAACATGTGATAGGTTAACTTCTGAAAATCTGGCTTTTAAGAAAAGGAATGATTATTTAGAAAAAGAGTTAGTCATGCTCCATCAAACTCGGAAAGATAGAGATGATGCCTTTTATGTTAGGGATGAAGTGCTTAAAATGAATGAATCTCTAAAAACTGAGTTAGAAAATGAAAGAGAGATTATCAGGACTTGAACTAACTCTGGCCGAACAATTCAGAATTTGTTGAGTAGTGGAAACTGGAAAGAGGGCTTAGGTTATGGAGATGATAAGAACAGTAAGGGAACTATAGAAACTGAGCCTATAGTTGTTAAACAAAAACCAAAGGTAAATCCTGTTAAGTTTGTAACTGCAAAGACTAATATTGAGAAATCAGAAGTTAAGGAGAAATTAACTTCTGAAAAACCTAAACAGGATAAGCCAACTGAAGTTAACATAGGCTTAATGACTAAGAAGCAGCTTAAGCATAAGCTGAAACAGGGTAAAAATGTAAACAAGGTAAAGCCACCTAGGAAAAATAGGAATGGAAAGGAAGGTGTGAACAAAAGTAACAATTATAAGTCTGTTCCTAATGCTCCTAGAAAAACATGTCATAACTGTGGAAACTCTAACCATCTGGCTTCTTTTTGCAGGAAGAATAAGAACATAAACTCCTTACCCTCAAAGTCAGGAGTTAAGAGTCAGTCTGTTAGATATAAGCCACAAAATCCTTGTTTTCATTGTGCTAGTTTATGGCATTCCATTTATACTTGTAAGAAATATCATAGTTTGTACTATGATTATTATCAAATAAAACCTTCTGTAAAGAAAGTTAGCATTATTCCTTCTAGTGTAAGTTCTGATGCAAAGTCTGATATTGCAAATTCTGATAAGAAAACTGTTAACATAAACTCTGATGTTAAATCCGCTGCAAATGTTAACAAACTTAATAAGGCCAAAGGATCCAAGCAAGTCTGGGTCCTTAAAACTAATCATTAGTGGTCTTTGTGATTGCAGGGCAACAGGAAGAACATCCTAGTTCTGGACACTGGATGTTCAGGACATATGACTGGAAATAAAACCCTGCTATCAGACTTTATGGAGAAAGCTGACCCAAGTGTTTCTTATGGATGGCAATATGGGAAAAACTCTGGGATATGGCAATATCAATCTTGGGAATGTCATCATTGAAAAAGTAGCTCTGGTCTCAGGACTTAAACACAATCTGCTGAGTGTTAGTCAAATCTGTGACAGAGGTTATCATGTGAATTTCTTTGAAGAACACTGTGAAGTTGTAAGCAAATCTACAGGCAAAGTTGTTCTGAAGGAATACAGGCATGATAACATTTATGAAGCCAAGCTTTCAACAAGTAATGATGGTTCTGCAATCTGTCTGTTGAGTATAGCATCAATTGAAGAAAGATGGGATTGACACAAGAAATTCTCTCATTTAAATTTTAACAATATAAATGAACTAGTCAAGAAAGATCTTGTGAGAGGACTGCCAAAATCAGTATTTGCTCCTGATGGCCTTTGTGATTCATGTCAGAAAGCAAAACAAAGAAAATCTTCATTCAAGAGCAAGACTGAATCATCAATTCTTGAGCCTTATCACCTATTACATGTTGATCTATTTGGTCCAGTAAATGTCATGTCTATTGTAAAGAAGAAATATGTTATGGTCATAGTGGATGAGTTCACCAGATACACCCCTGTATTTCTTGAACAAAAAAAGTGAAACTGCATCTATCTTGATTTATCATGTCAAGCAACTGGATAAATTGGTCAAAAATTCTGTGAAGATCATAAGAAGTGATAATGGCACTGAGTTCAAGATTTTGATCATGGAAGAGTTCTGCAAAGACCATGGAATAAAGCAGGAATTTTCTGCTCCTGGAACTCCACAGCAAAATGGAGTTGTTGAAAGAAAGAATAGAACTCTTATTGAAGCTGCACGGACTATGCTTGATGAAGCAAAGTTACCAACCTACTTTTGGGCTGAAGCTGTGCAGACTGCTTATTTTACTCAGAATGCTACACTCATTAACAAGCATGGAAAGACACCATATGAGATGGTGAAGAAAAAGAAGCCAAATCTGAAGTATTTTCATGTATTTGGATGCAAGTGTTTTGTTCTTAAGACTCATCCCGAACAGCTATCCAAATTTGATCTAAAAGCTGATGAAGGAATTTTTGTTGGATATCCACTTTCCACAAAAGCCTTCAGAGTCTACAATTTAAGAACAAGGGTTGTCATGGAATCTATCAATGTCTCTTTTGATGATAAGAAAATTACTGGGCTTGAAGATTTCAATGATCATGATCAGCTGAGATTCGAAAATGAAGTGTTAAATTCTGATTCTGTAAATCCTAACAGTCTAAATCCTGATATTGCAAACTCTGATGGATTAAACTATGATATTATTGAAACTGTGGTGACTACACCAAAGGAAGATGCACCTGTGCAAGGGGAGCATACTGAAGATCCAACCACATTTCAAGAAGCATCAGAACCTATAACAGGCTCTTTAAGTTCTGATTCATCAAGTTCTGATGAGCCAAGTTCTGGAAACTCAAATTCTGAAGGATCCAACTCAGAGAGCATAATTTCAGGGGGAGCATCAGAAAATGTTGATGGAGACAGCATGGATTATGGGGGAGCATCCAGTTCTAGAGATAACCTTCCATCTGCAAGGAAGTGGACTAAAGCACATACACCTGACTTAATTATTGGAAATCCTAATGCAGGTGTCAGAACTAGAAAAACTACATCAAATGAATGTCTCTATCATTCTTTTCTATCTCAGACTGAACCAAAGAAAGTGGAAGAAGCTCTTCAAAATGCTGATTGAGTGCAAGCAATGTAGGAAGAGTTAAATGAATTTGAAAGAAATAAAGTCTGGACCCTAGTGCCAAGACCAAAGAACAGGTCTGTTGTTGGTACAAAGTGGATGTTCAGAAACTAAACTGACAGTGATGGCATAATTACAAGGAATAAAGCAAGGCTGGTTGCAAAAGGATACTCTCAACATGAGGGAATTGATTATGATGAAACATTTGCACCAGTTGCTAGATTGGAAGCCATAAGGATATTTTTGGCTTATGCTACTCACAAGAAGTTTAAAGTCTTTCAAATGGATATGAAAAGTGCTTTTCTTAATGGAGAATTGGAAGAGGAAGTATATGTTGAACAACCTCCAGGCTTTGTAGATCCCAAATTTCCTAATCATGTCTACATGCTTGATAAAGCACTTTATGGCCTTAAGCAAGCTCCAAGAGCATGGTATGAGACTTTAGCTTAGTTTCTTCTGGAAAGTGGATTTAATAGAGGGACTATTGAAAAAATATTGTTCTACCTCAACCATGGAAATGACTTACTTTTGTTGTAAATATATGTTGATGATATCATTTTTGGTTCTACAAATGACAGACTTTGTAAGAAGTTTGCCAAGCTGATGCAGTCAAGATATCAAATGAGTATGATGGGAGAACTTAACTATTTTCTAGGTCTTCAAGTCAAGCAAAATGGAGAAGGAACATTTATTTGTCAATCTAAGTACACTAGAAATTTGTTGAAAAAGTTTGGAATGCAAGATTGTTCAAATACATCCACTCCTATGGCCACTGCAACAAAGTTGGATAAGGATACTGGTAAATCAGTAGATATTACTGATTAGAGAGGTATGATTGGCTCTCTACTCTATCTAACTGCAAGTAGACCTGATATCATGTATGCTACCTGTCTTTGTGCAAGATTTCAAGCAGATCCAAGAGAACCTCACTTAACAGCTGTGAAAATAATTTTCAAGTACCTTAAGGATACAGCTGACATGGGATTGTGGTATCCTAGAGAATCAGACATTAAGCTAATAGGTTACTCAGATGCAGATTTTGCAGGATGCAAAATTGACAGGAAAAGCACAAGTGGAAGCTGCCAATTTCTTGGAGGCAGATTGGTTTCTTGGTTTAGCAAGAAACAAAAGTCAATTTCCACATCAACTGCAGAAGCAGAATACATTGCTGCAGGAAGCTGTTGTGAACATATTCTTTGGATGAAGAATCAGTTACTGGATTATGGGTTAGAATTTTCTAAAATCCCTATTTACTGTGATAATCAAAGTGCTATTGCTATGACATGTAATCCAGTTCAACACTCAATGACAAAGCACATCAGCATTAGGTACCACTTCATAAGGGAACATGTGGATGAAGGTATAGTGGAATTGCATTTTGTTCCAATAGATCAATAACTAGCAGATATCTTCACAAAACCACTGTGTGAAGCTACTTTTACAAGATTGGTAAATGAACTTGGAATGGTTTCAAGTTCTTTCTCTAAATCTGCCTAGTTTATGTTCTGATACATCAGACTTTATGATCAGTATTTACAGATATTACTATCTTTGTGTATTCTGTGCTTAAATTGAAATTTGCTTAAGTGTTGATTGTTGTCTGATGTGAATTTCTAAACTCTGATAGTGATATGAATGTTTCTGTGACTATTCAATCCAATGAGGATAACTGTGCTAGATGCTGACCTAGTAGTCTTTAATATACTAAACATCCCATGTATGAAGTAATTGTTTATGTGGAAATCTTTTAACACAAGCAAATTCTGATATTGAGCTTAGTTGAAGTTTACTTTGTGTATCTTATTACTAAGTCAAAAACTAGAATAGTGCTTCTTATCTGTTAAGCTCTGATGTTAGTAAATCTGATGGATGTACTAAGTGCTGATAAGCCTCACTTATCAAAAGAAAAAGAAAATAAAAAGAAAATAAATGAATATCAGATACTCCTTTGAGATCTAGAGTAAAAATATGGAAGGGAAGACCCAAGTGCGTTGCTGGTATTAAGTAATATGCATTAGAAAAGCACAATAATATTTTCTTGGTGACTTTTCACTATCTATGATTACCGGAGAAATACTCTGATAACAACATAAATTCTGATAAGTAGTCGTGACTCACTTACACCGAGAAGCCACTGTAAAATGGAATTTCAAAAGATGCATAAAATGAGCACAAAACAGTTGAGGTGGACTCATGCATGAACTCATTCAATAGTAGGCTTCAGAATAATGACAAATTTTGAGTAAAGTTCTTAGTTATGCCTTATTTCTTAGATGTACTGAAGTGAATCAGACTTTACTCTTTGTCTGATATTTAGCTTAATGCACACACTTACACTCCATATGAATGATGAAAATTACTGTGGTGATCAATGTTATTTTTGATGAACAGTTTAAGAGTCAGTTGCATAAATTTTGAGGACAAGTTCTGATGGAAGTTCTGATGATTAAGTTCTGATGTAACCATATCAGTATTTGTGTGAAGAATTACATGAATAAACATTCACTTTTCGAGTTAATGAGCCATATTCTGATGACTTTTAAATCCTGATAATAATCAAGTTCTGATGCTGACGTGGAAGTATTTATTTACTTGGTTTATTTTTGGTCATTACTTGAATGATAATATTTTTACAGAATATTGGTTTATGTGAGATAAAATGGTCATAATCATTATGGGTTAGTGGTTAACGTGTATGTCCTGAAAAACTGCATGTGCACAATAATTATTGCTTATTTTACGTGTCCATTAACTCTTGTTCTAACCATTTACTGACTGTTCACATGGTGCCAGGTGTAAAGTGTATCCCATGCTTCAAAAATACAACTATTGAGTGGAGAGAGTATATATATGAGAGATAAAAGATTTTCTAATCTTTTACTTACTTTTCTATTCTAAATCTCTTTTATTCTCTCTCTCTCTCTCTCTCTCTCTCTCTCTCTCTCTCTCTCTCTCTTATTTTCTGAAGTTGTTTTTCTCTCAGGACTTTTTACAAACACTTTGCAAACATACTCTTATTCACTTAATTTCTTACAGAGATGGCACCAAAAGACGTAATTTTCAATGGGGCTAAGTTTGTTCCTAATAACTTCTCCGCTATTCTTAACAAGTCAGAAGCCCCGTCAGAACTTCACTTCATTCAAGACTTTCGTACTAGTTCTGATATTGGGTACGCTCTAACCGAACCGAATAAAGACTTTGGTACTCAAGTGCTGGAGTTATGGAGAAACGGAGTATATGATGATGGTGGTACTCAAGGGTCCCCAAGCATAATTTTTTCATCAGGGAAGGATGAGCATGTCGTGACATTGGGCACGGTTTGACAAGCACTGCAGCTGCCTGAGAACTGTGTTTATTCTACTGTTGAGGAGCCAGTTCTTCAAAACATGATGGCCAGTCTGGGGTATGAGAGGACATTGGCAAAGCTGGATCAGTTGAAGAGATCTTACATAAGGAGGGAATGGAGTTTCTTCTTTGACTGCATAACCAAGGCTTTTACAAATAAATGTTCTAATTTTGATGCAATCCCCATATTCAGCCAACAAATCGGGTATGCTCTCATTAACCAAACCGATTTTGATTATGCAAGTGATGTCTTAGGTTTCATTGGGGATAGAATGACAGAAGACAGAAATACTATTTACTTTGCTGGATTCTGTCAGCTTATCTATAGTTTTTGTTGTGATGATAAGCCCCAATCAGCTAGTGAATTAATTTCATCATTTAGACTAGCTAAAAGAGCTTTTAATGACTTATTATCTACTGATAATAAGAAGGTTGTGTTAGGACCCCTCCAAGTTCCTTTATCTGTCAAACAAGCCTTAATAACCTATGATCCAGTTAAATACACTGAACTATATCCTGATGTCCAACCATCAGAACCTCAACCATCAGCACCTACAACCTCTACACAAACACCTCAAACTTCTCAACCTCAACCTTCATTACATACTGTGAAGCCTTCATCTTCCAAACCAAAGAGGACAAAGGCTGTGCCTCAGTCTCAACAGAAGAGGAGGAGAATGATTCTGAGAGATGAATCAGATACTGAGGAACAGGTTCAAACATCAGAACCTGTTGTTGTAGAAGCTGAGAAGGTTTCTTCTCAGAAAGATACTGTAACTGGGAGTTCTAGGCCCCTCAAAAGGCTTAGAAAGTTAAATTCTGATGATAAAGCTCATACAGTGTCTCCATCTTTGAAGAAATTAAAGAAACAGAGAGCTCACAGGGACATAGTTGAGTCAGATTCAAGGGATGTAGTGGAAGCAGCTAAGGAAGGGGATCAGGAATCTCTGATCTCAACAGAACTAATTGTTATTGAATCACTTCCTTCTGCACAACCAGAAACTGCTCAAGATAAAGTACCCACACCTCCTATGTCACCTATAATTGAACAAGTACATACTGCAGACCCAGGTAGAAGTGCTGAAATTGATATTCATAACTTGATTGTGCCTGAGGTTTTGTACTTGGAAGCTTCACCAATTCAACTCACTCCACTAACAACACCAATTTTGGATGTTGATCAGAACCTAGCTGCAGATCAGAATTTAGAGGATGATGGTGAAGCTTCTATAGCCTCACATACTGCTATTTTATCAGAGGATGTTGATACTACAGGATCTGCAAGTTCTGATGCTGCCAATGAGGAAACTACCGGTGAAGCTGCTACCAATCTAAATGCTGATGCAGCTGGTCCATCAGGACATGCAACTCAACAAACAGTTAATAAAGTTGATCTAATCAAGAAGTTTGTTAAGGAAGCACCACTACCTTGGAGTGAAACTCCTAGAGGAAAGGAGTGGACTAAAGAATGGAACTCAGCTAGTTTTGTTCCTTCTGAAAAGATTCTTGCTGAGCATCTGGAAAAGGCTGATGAAATGCTGTTAAATGATGATTTCAAGGCACAGCTGAGAGTTACTGCATTGAGTACTAGGCACCTTCAGGGTCAACACTCAACAACTCATGCCAAGGTGAATAAAATTCAAGAAACCTTGATCCAGCAAGATATGAATGTGAAACTTGAAAAGAACAGATTTTTCAAGCCATCCTTTGATATAATTGCCTACATTGAGAAAACTCAGGAGAAGCAACAAACTCAGATTGATGAAATTTTAAAGAATCAAGCTTCTCAGCAAACTCAAGTCAATGAGATCCAATCCTCAGTGTAATTGCTTGTCTCTCTTCTTTTACCTGTTGATGCCAAAAAGGGGGAGAAAATGATTAAGTCCAAATGCAAATCTATTCAGACACTTAAGGGAAAGGATAATGGAAATGATGACCAGGGAAACCCTGATAAGGGTAGAGGTCAAGGTCAAGGCAAAGGATTTTCATCAAGTAAAGCTAGAATTACAAGTCAAGGAACAAGTTCTGATACTGGGAGAAGAATAAGTTCTGATACCGGTAAAAGGATAAGTTCTGGTGAACATCTGGAACTTGATGAAGAAATTTCAAAGCAATTATTTCTTAAAGAGACTTTGAGAGTCTAAAGGAAGAAGAAGCTAGACTCAAAGCAGAAGGTGTCAAGACAAAATCTAAAGCTTCTGTTGTTGAAAAGAAATTTCCAAAGCCTAAGGGTCTTGTGATAAAGGAAAGAACAAATTATGAGGCAACCAAAGCCAAATCACAAGTGGAAATTGATCCAATGTCCAAGGGTAAAGAAAAAGTTGATGAACCTGTAAAGGTTTATATGCTAGTCATGGATGAAGAAATAACTGATGAAGAAGATTATGATAGTCTTACTCTGATTTCAAAGAAGATTTTTCAAACAACCTCTGACATGGCTCATGTTGTTCAGAGTCAAGATGTAATAAGTTCTGATATGACAGTGAAGCAAGCAACCTCTGACATAGCTTAAGTTGACTTGATATCAGAAGTTAAGGAAAAGGATACCTCTGACATTGCTCATGTTAAACCTTCAAAGAAACTCCTACCAGGATTCACCAAAGCTAAACATACTCAATTTTTGAAGACTGCAACAAGTGGTTTTGAAGCAAGAGTTGTTACAGGAAAGGAAGCAAGAGATATAAATCTGGATTGGGTAGTTCTGATGAAAGAAGAGTACATAACACTACCAATGATCCAACTTCCTTAAGTGAACCAGGTGTTGGAGCAACTCCTGAAAGATTGAATCGACTTGAATCTGTACAAATGGTTTACCATACCTTTTTGAAAGAACATATCTTGTTATATTTTATGACAGATGGAAGGGTATACCATATCAGGCAGAATGCTATACCAATGAAGTATTTTGAGGAACTGGAACATGTTCTATTCCTACTTCAAGTGAAAGATAGATTAACAGATAGTGCTGCATGTTATTTAAAGTCACAAATTCAAAGACAGAAGAAGCTTTATTTTGTAAAGTCTGACAGCACATATTGTCCCAAGTACAGAGATCACAAAGGTGATATTGTCGAAATGAAGCCTAACTCTGCTAAGATCATAACTACTTTTCTGGGTTATAAAGCTGTGGAATTCAATTTAGAGTCTGACAAGGCATATCTGATCAGACTAGATCAGGAGATAAGAAAAGCTAAGATAAATGATCTCAGAGCAGCTATTTTTCAAACTGGTGAAGATACAGCTGAATTGATAAATGATAAAAGGAGCATGGTCAATGAACTTGAATATGCTGAGAGATGTCTTTTGAAGAACTATCTCAGAACAACTTCTAACATCAAAGAGATCAGAAATTGAAGCCAAGTCAAAGATCTACAACTGCTTAAATTCTGAAGTGTATACAGACTGGAGCTGTTATCAGATCTTAAGGATGGAAAAACTGAAAGGACTGTAAGTTGTAGTAATCTAGTCAAATTCTCATGTATTTGTACTTAATGTTTTTGACATCATCAAATATCTGTTAAACTTGTATATTATGCTAATTTACAAGTTGGGGGAGATTGTTAGATATATTTGTGATTTCATGTCTAATATGATTTGTGTTTAAGTTTTCAGATCTTACTTAACAGGACAAATCAGTACTTAACTGGAAATTAGTACTTATACTGAAGTCAGGACTTAAGATATCAGAACTTAAGTTATCAGAAGATATTTATCATGAGATAATATCAGGATTTAAGGAGACTTTCAGATAAGGCAGACGGCTGATTGAAAGGAAAGAATATCGAGACTAAGACAGAAAGAAATATGCATGAAGAAAGAATTCTATAAAGAATAGAATACTTGGAAGAAAAGATAACTTGTTGATATATTTTAGGAAGCAGAATTATATTCTATATCAATTTGAACATTATCTTGTAACTGTGTAGTATATAAACACAGGCATAGGGTTTACACTATATGTGTTATCTTAATCGAAGTTATTATTCAATATAACCCTAGCAGCTCTCGTGATAATTTGTTCATCACTGAGAGAGGACATTTCCATATTGTAACAGAGTTTATTGTGTTGAATAAAATCTGTGTTCTGTTACTTGAGTTCTTATATTCGATTTGATTGTAGTAAACACTGTATTCAACCCCCTTCTACAGTGTGTGTGACCTAACACTCTGAGGAGCCGAGTCCTGAAGGGGCGGGAACACGGGTCTGTCTGACTGGTCTTCTAGGAATCTATGACATATATACATAACAGGTTGCAAGGGTGAGCATAGTCGCTCAACAATACCAACATATGAATAACAGAATAAAAACAGTAGTGTAGCCAAAGATAAGAACAGAGCTATAATCATGTGAACAACAGTATATAATGAAAAGCTGAGATAACTGGATATCACTGACTAGCATGCTTTTAATAAAACAACATAGTAGTGTGTTGTGTAAGTATCAGAATCTAATTTTAGCATGTTATTCACATTTATAAAACCACTGTATCAATTACTTATACCCTTACGGGAATCACAAAGCCAAATCAGATACATAATGGATATGTGAAGACAGCTGATCAGGCTATCAACACCAGACGGCTCTAACTGCCATCCCATTTACCTGTTCCGGAACTCAGAGACTAGCTAGGTCTCTGAACTGCTGGACTAATCGGTTATAATTTGCGCGCAACCGAATTAGCCTCTTACGCCACCTCAATAGGCCTACTCTAGCCCTATGTATCCCATATCTGATCATTTTATCCAGTTTTCAAAACACATGTACCAATCTCATTTCAAAACCATTCATTTTAACAGCACACATATAAAATCTAGTTCGCAAATCATTTCATTCGAGATAGGTACCTTTCGAAGTTACTTTTCCCCAAAACAAATTGAAAACAGTGATTTATAACTACAGGGGATACGTAACTTAAAACATTTCTGTTCCTTTATGAGATTAAAACATTAGCTATTCGTACGTACTGAACCATAAAAGAATGGTCAGGGGTACTTGCCTTGCAATGCTTTCGGGAATCCTAAGTAGCTTTTATGCTGACTTCGGTCTTGGTGAAACTCGACTGGGATCTACAAATACAGAATACCCTAATCAGTTATACCGACATGCTTGATATCCTCAACCCTACTAACCCAATCCGATAACCCGACTCGTATAGCTATTATACACACAATCACATGATCACGTAGTCCATATATAAATAGGGGTACAATGTTTAATATAATAAAGTACGTTTTCTCTTATTTAAAGTAAATTTTAGAAATTTTTTGGCAACAACTCTATTGTTTATAAGCCTACCCGTCGATTACAATCGACGTCAACAATCACATCAATCCACAAGTTTCGATATTACAACACCAATTCCACAATCACTTATTTATTTACGTACAATTCTAACATACAATTTATTTCCGAAAACATCTTATACAAATCATTTTATTTATTTATGAAATTTAGGACTCAGAATAAAGTCATCACCGTCCACCGTCCACCGTCCGCTCGTAAAGAGTCATCGCGGTACGACGACAAAATTCTCGGGGTACCCGGTAATTCAGATTCCAACCAAAAACTTCGCCGATTAATTACCAAAATTTTCCCGCATAAATTTATTTCACGAATCCTTAATCAAATTATTCTCTGCAAAAATTTGTAACAAAAAAAATCAGTCAACCAACACAAGCACACGCGCCAAACGCGCCAACAGAACCAAACGGAGCAAAAACAGAGCCACAAGCGGCGTAGCCGCATCCACCACCACACACACACAGAACTCACACACAAGCACACAAAACACATGAGCACACACACATATATACATGCAATCGCATATATATATATATATATATATATATATATATATAACTACAAGAACGAACCAATTGGAAATCGAAACAAAAGTAGCCGGAAGTAATTACCGGGACTGAAGGCCGGAAGAACACCGGAGAAAAAGGGAAGAAGAAGAACAGGGAAAGAAACGAGATGAAGAGGAGGAGTTGTTTCGATAATCGAAGAAGAAGAAGAAACCGAGAGTAACAGAGCAAGAGACAGCCGAGACAAGAGATTGATGTTTTGGGGAATAAAATGCTTTTAACACGTGTCCTGCAAAATTGGATACGTGTTAACTTCTTATTATAAGTTGTTAACACGTATCCCTGAATACCGAGGGACCCGATTTTTATCCCGAATTCTTATTTTAACGAAACAAAATGCGATTTAAACATATCAAAATAAATCCAAACTAGTCTTAAAATATCAAAAATATCCTGAAGTAATTAAAGACATAATTCTCGAAATTTCAAAATAATTTTTTTAAGGTACACTTTATATCCGCTTTTTAACAAATAAATGAAACAACGAGCGGGTGAAATTAATCCCGAAAATTTCTAAAATAATTTTAAAATTACCAGAATATTGTAAACTTAATAAAATATGAATTTCATGATTTTTGAAGAATTCGGGAATTAAATATGGAATTTATAAATAAACATACACAGAAAATTACTTAAAGATAAATAATTAGTGAAATATTGATTTCTCAATTTTATAAAATCCTAAAAATAATTATTGAAATTATAAAATTATGAAACAAATTTTAGAGACAATCCAAATATTTATGAAATTAAAACTGTAATAAAATCACTTTTACAAGTAATAACAAAACCACATATCTCGATAATAATCACAAAAAATCCATACCATATATCAATATATCAGAGATAATTAATAAAAATATACACACTATTGCCAAAAATCAATACACACATTTTATTTAATTATTTATTCAATTAATACACTTTTAAATATTGAAAATAAAAAGAAAATACACGAGTTATTATAGTACCAAATCCCAACTAGTTCCGCTTACATCTGATAATGATATACTCCTAACAATCTTACATAACTCATCTACATTATAAAGCTCCTTCTAACTCAGTCCATCTTATCCTGGAATCCTAGCTTGGACACTGGACTTGGAATCCTTGTTACCAACAATTTCCTTTTCAACTGTAAAATAACATAAACAGATTTGCAAGAGTTAGCTAACCAACTCAGCAAGTCATTATAGCAATAACTGAGGTTCAACAATGATCAGTTGAAATGATTAATAAGAATCAAGTTTCTGGATAAGCAATGAATAGAATTGGATATTCTTTTCATTTTTAGAAACCAAGGTTAGGCTGCTGATCAGTCACGCACTAATCCCGAGCAAGGTTCCCACCTTTACTTTATATACTGGATCCAAGGCACACATTGGCCTAATATGACCACGAATCTGGTCTGACCACGAATCAGGTCTGACTACGAATCAGGTCCACATTTATAAAACCATCCAATTCTAAAACAATTCAATATGATAACCATGGCAATTTAATAAAAATAGAATCATGATTAACATTGATAAAACATTTATCTCAGAGCATAAAACATTTCACAGGTATCACCAGGGTGTATCAAGGTGTAGATAGGAAGAACGGATTCAAGCCTGATGAAGAATCAGGTATCTGAAGAACAATGGTTCAATGATAATACAGGGTATTGATCTTTGATGTGATAGGGTATTCCAGGGTGTATAAGTTTCTGTATACTCAAGAAATTCTGTTGAAATCCTTGGTTTATGGTGTGTATGTATTTGTGGGGTAGTATTGTATTTGTATTGTTTAATATTTGGGAAATCAACCATTGGTGGTTTACAAGAAATAAAGCTTACGGCTCAAGCTCAATGATACGATCAAGGTTCAAGGTTGAATAGTTTAAAGCGCTTGCAATATCAAACAAGATTTATTTTGAATACTAGCAACATGTTATGAGAAAGTTTAGAAATATTTACAATATATCTCGAAGAAAGGTGCAAAAGTACTTGCCTTATCATATATGATTTCCAACTTTACTTGTACTCATCTAACAGTTCTTCTTATCAATCACTTTCCTTATTTTTCAATGCCTTGCTTTTATTCGACAATGACTTTCCTTCTCTTTCTACGCTTCAATTCTATTTACGGATCACTGACTTTCTTTTTTCTATGCCTTGCTTACTCAGCTAGACATCACAAGTATCTATCAATACTCAATCTCATATCATTCTAATCGTCACATAGACGTCATAAACTTTTATCTACCCTTCGTTTTACCCAAATCCTATTTACGGATTGATAGTTACAGCAAAAACCGTCAAACAATAACCACATAGGCATATAACATATCAATCAAATAGCACGTAGCGCATAACACACAAGATGTTCGATCAAAATAATTTTTCAAAGAAGATTCGGGGTTAAAATAATTTTCCAAGTATTTAATACGAATTTTTGAACATTTTTCGGAATTAAAATGGGCCTCCCAATCATTTTATTATAGGGTTCAAACACCCGAATCTAACTTTAAATAATTTTATAATAATTATCGAGCCTTGAAAATAATTTAAAATAATATTTTAAAACTCGAAACTAATTTTCAGAATTTTTAAATCCAAATAAATAATTAAATCTAATTAAATAATAAATTAAAATTAATTAATAACTAATTAAAATAATTAATCAATTAATATTTAAATTAATTGACGAATTAAATAATTAATTATCAACTAAATTTTATTTTCAAAATTAAAAATATTAATTTTTGGAATTAAAAACATTTTCTGAAAATAATTATAAAAATAAAATATCATTTTTATAAATAATCTAAACAGGAATATGATTTTTGCACAATTTTAAAATTAGAGTATCAGAAATATAAACTGTGCAAAACCTCGGGGGCTAATCTGTAATTTTTACAGTCTTCCCCCTCGTCGCTGGGAAGCCATGGTCCCCGGCCATGAGCTTTTCCGGTGACCTGTCAACTGCCCAGAAATGCTTCAAAACATACAGATTAAAAGCCTTGGAGACCAGGAACCTTATCGTAGTTTCGAAGGTCGTAAACGATATTCCAGTCGGCCGGAAAACCGACGGGAAATTTACGTCGCCGGCAGGTTGGATTTTCCGACGACCTTCAATCGACCTCCAACAGACAAATATTTTACATGGTTTGATTGTTGGTGAGACGATCTACATCCCTATAGTCTCCAAACATGCTTAGATTTAACGGATTAAAAATCCGGCCAAAACATAAATTTTTGCGGTGACTTTATTCAAGAACACCAAGAACATTCAAATCCAAATATCAAACCAACTTTTCTACATGTTATTGAACTCCAAATTTGACATATAATATACCAAAATGACCAGGAAGAAAAGATCTACATGATTCTAACATCAAATCACACAAACAACATCAAGAATAAAAATTCCTATTTTAATTACTAAATAATTCAAATTAAATTAATTAAATAAGAAAATCACCTTGATTTCTGCATTGAAATGGATGATTGATTATAAAAGAACTTTTCGGTAGCTTCGATTTGATATATTGCACGCCCGAATCGGAGTTCGTTAACGCCTTCGTTTGTGCGTTTAATTATGAAGAACGCGATGAATTTTAAGGTTTTTCTCTGGAAACTATATAATTTTACTGTTTGTAAATGATTATTTTTACAAAATACAATACTGTATTGGCTATTTATATTTACGGAATATTAGTATGTTCTGGATCGTGTTGGGTCGATAAATACGTTTCTTAGTCGCTAAGTGACTATAAATACGATCCTATCGGATAACGTTTTGGATAAACATCATCCTGTTTTGGATAAGCACTATCCTGTTTTGGATAAGCATTATGTTGTTTTGGATAATTATCAAAACCGGGCTTTTATAAAATGATTTGTACGAAGATAATGTTATCGAAAAGGGTTAGCGTATCGAAAATATTATGCCGGACCGTGCACGGGTCAAACCGTAATCCGGATTGAAAAAGTCATAACATGGATAATGTCCAAAATTACCAGATTAGGTTAGGAAAGAGTTTTCAGAAGAGTTTTGGGTTATAAAAACGTAAAAACAGTTGAGGCTGGACGATTCCCGGCTTTAGAAAATGATTTTATAATTATTCAGAAAATAATTAATAAATTCTTAAATCAATATAAAATCATATAACACTCCAAAAATTTCCAGAAAAATACCTTAATTATCTATATTTTATTCTGGACATAATAAAATTAACATACTTATACTATACCACATATAAACATCCACATAACAACACCAATCATCAGATAATTCACCAAAAATCACAATATAACCACATAATAATTATTTATGAATAAAAATAATTACACGTTATGTCCCGGATATTACATCTTTCCCCCTTAAAAGGATTATGTCCTCAGAATCGCACTAAGGATCAGATGATGATATATTCAAGTATCTTCCATCCATTTTCTCAGGTTGATCCATCAACCTTACAACTTTTCAGAAACTTTACTCACAACACCACTCATTACCTATCAGCCTCTTGCTGATATCATATTCTATTAGTTACTACTATAACTCAACTCAAGTCTCCATTTTTTATATAATGGAGCTTAATTACTTTTCCTGAATATACAAATATAAACACCCTATAAATCATATATACGTGTGACGGTGAAGCCAACTCACTTACACTTATCTTGCCTATTTTACCGTTTGAAAAGGACCAGCATGATGCCTATTAATTCTCCTTTCTTTCTAATTATAGTAATTCGTGCTCATGAACGTTTGAAATAATTACTGGTTATTGAGCCCCATTCCCACATGTTTCTCTGTTCAATTAACTTAGTTTGTAATCGCTTCCAATCGCATTCAAGGCTCTTTAGTCGTTCTCTTAATCTTCTCGTTCATCTGCGAATGATATACTGAAACCATGGCATATTCGATTGCTGACGTTTTCGAAATTACATTGGAGTTAAGAATTAACAGGGAAATCTCGACTGGATACGATTGACGCACAAACGTATCATCATACCCTAATTTCCTTGAATCACAATCGAGTATATTTGTCGAGCGAAAACTCTTATTTCTTAAAAGAAAATACACTAGTCTGGAGGCATCACCCACATATTCTAACCCATACTATCATTTATTTTGGTTCGAGGGAGTTCTAATATGAAACTGAATGTAATGCTTTTCCTTGACGTCTAGTCACATATAACGCTTATTCTTTCTTTATGCCATACTATCAGAAAGTCTTCTTTGACATCTATGTCTCGTATCATATTCTCGGAGTAGCTTGAATCCCTTGAGTTATCGTAGCCATAATTACTATCTTTTATTTCTTCCTTACTTACTGCCCGTTCATCTAGGAGTGGTATATACTATTCTGGTTCAACATAATTTTATCATAGTCTGAATACTCATGTCAAATCTCAAATCAAATAATATCGATCATTTACAATCAATTTCTGGATCTGATGATGTACCACCATTTCTTCCAGCAGCAACTAACCCACTTATTGGACAAACTTTGGTTCTCAGGTGACTTCACTACGACGTTTCCTGGAGAATTGTATCCATCTAGTCTTTGATGTCCCGCCTTAACTCTTGGGTAGGTATAATATTTATCTACATGTTTTCCCCCCATTTTATCTTTATGTCTAGTCACTAGATATCTTCTTTTAGCCCTCGGTACTTAATCGTACTCCTGGGACACATTCCTTATCTCAATTTACAAATGTTTCCTAAATTTTTCACCTTACTTCTGTCCCTCATGTTACCCATATCTTACATATAAAGTTTCTTTATCATCCTTTTGATTCCACTTTCTTTCCTATTTTTGTTCTTCATTCTCATAGCATATTCACAACCGAACTCCTGATATTAATACTCATTTTGATGTCAAATCAAATTTGATATCAATACGAACTTTAATGCTCACAATATCCCATACTGAAGTAAACATCAATCATCTATATTAATACCATTTTTGATATTTAACAACCACCTAGGTATCAATATCAATCAGAAACTGAACTAAAACTGTATCTCACATTTTATCCAAAATAGAAATACTTGATAAATCATTTATTGTATGATTATCAAAACAATTTGGAAACAAGACGTCCTTCAATAAAAAAATTTTGCAGATGATAAAATCTCTTTGATTGTCTAATAAAATCTATATTGGTGTGGTTATCAATCTCTTCTTTATTCCACCTTCATTCTTCTTTCCTTCTCTTTGCTTTATCTTAAATCTTTAGTTCTTCAAAACATTCTTCTCACTTGTCCACACAAATAAGTTTTTATTTTTCTTGTTCATTATAAAGGGCATATTCATCCAAGTAAAACCTCACACACTTCAGCAATTTCTGAATTACACTGGTGTCCTTACCTTCTCCAAATTCCTTATTGCATTGATTTCGGATTTGAAAATCAAATCAAACTTTGACTTAATCTAATTGGACTCGATTTCCATCTAATTGACCATTAATTGGTAAAATTAACCAATTAACTTACTTAATTGATCAATTATACCAAGTGATGACTAGCTAAATGACATCAAAGACCAATTATATATAGTCGGATTGGCTGTAACAACCTCTTTCAAGAACCGAGATCACGATCATTTGGAGTATTAACATGAATATCAATAACATACGGAAGTATAATTTTTATCTTTAAGAGTAGGGTATGTTCCAAAAATTTGGGGCAGCATCTCCTTTATATTATTGACTACCAGCCGGACTCATCCCGACACCAACAATCAATCAAACAACAATCAACTCACAAGTAGACCAATCAACATCCATATTCTAAACTCACCATTTCGCCATCACATATAATACTAACCAGTACAACCTATATTTTAGTTCAACTTAAGATAATAGCGAACAATTCTTATTATATCATACCCTTTCTCATATCCTTTGATTATACCCGAATACAACTATTGAGTACTATTATAAAAAAAATTCTTCTAGTTCATGTTTCAATTCAAGCTCTCTCATTAACAATTCATCTATCCTTGACCATATACACTTGTTCTTATTAGTTAACTCGTTCAACTTCTAATAACCAATACATGGTCTCAGCCAACACTCTCATAATCTTGTGGAAGAATTCCTTTGGTTTAAAAGCATCACTTCTTAAAAATCCTTGCAGCTGAATCACCATATCTTCATCTCCCCTTATGTCTTTTCATACTGAACTTCTTTCACTACTCAGTTACGAGTATCAAATTTACCATAACTCATTTACTTAAGTAGGAAAATCCAACCATTCCTTGAAGAACACCTTTGAAGTTTATTCGTAACTAGCATTTCTTCGATCTTGAACCTTCATGACAAGTATCTCTCACATGATTAAAGTATGCTTCATCTTCACAATATATTAATCGATTATTCGGTTATTATTAAGAATTTCTTCATTCACTTCTACTTTCCAATCAATCATTTTCCTTATCCGTTATGCGCGGCTTTACTTTCTTATTTTTCTAGTTAATTTACCTCACACGGTTTACTAACCACTTCAATTCACGCCAAAATCTTAGACTTGAAACGTATCATGTATACAAATTTCCACTTCTAATTTGATGTCCTCGTAACAATCACGTCGTTGGTATAAGGGTTTCTTCTCGACACGTATATGTCCACCAATTATTGGCTTGCAATTATGCATACTTATCATATAACCCCATCTGCTACACGGGTTCATTTCACTTCCTTTTGAAATATTCAAAGAATGGACCTTACACAAGAAGGAATTTGTGTATATGATTATGATTGGAAATTTTTTGTAAGGGATAACAGTACAAGGAAACAATCGGAAGGATTCATAAATCAAGAAATCAAAATTGAAGAAGAAAAATGAATGATGATTTAGATATGAGTGAGACAACCATATTTGTATTCAAGATGGCCAGTCTTTCATACTATATGGCATACAATACATGATTAAGTGGCGTCCCACCAGACTCTTTGTTATTTCAACAAAGGGTCATACCATAACACTGCTTGTCTCAATCAGAAAGCAATATTTTGAAGGAGGAATGATCCAAAAGGAATTCAACAATTTTCTTTTCCTTATCACCTCATAGGACTTATGATGAAGAGAGTTCATGCTTTATTCGAGAATCAGAATATTATACATTATAATAGTATAGAAAAGAATAATATCATTGGTCGCTATTCACATTTCATCTATTTACAACTTCAACGCTTGTTCGATCAACAGATCCCATACCGAGTCGTATATTGACTTTTAAAAGTTCTCTGAAATTCCTTCTTCAATCGATTATTAGAATAAATTCCCATGTATTAGATCTTGCATCTTTAGCGTCGCACTTCCATGTTCAATATTTTATAATTCGACCCTATTTTCACTCTTACGAGATTTACATTCATAACTTCAAATTTCTCTTACGCTACTGATCATTCAATATATCTACTCCTTTGCTAATAACATTCTTCCAATTAGAAAAGTCTAGAGATTTTCTTAATCTTCTTTGCCCGTACTCGCCTTCTTGTGAATCGACGCATTCTTTGGACTTTAATCATCTCAGAAATTGGATGAACAATTTCTCTGTACATTGATTCTTTCGTTAAACTTATCATACAATATTTGCATTCTTCTGCTGGGAGCAATCAAATCTTCTGTATAATAGCGAGTCCACCTGGCCTTCTAAACGAACCACACTAGCTTCTAGGACAAGCATTCTTCTCGATAATCTAAATCTTATAACAAACAAGAAACTCAAGTAGTAGTTTGACAACCAAGTTTTTAAAACTTGTTTTGTTTAAATGATTTTTAGGAAAATCTTGTTGAGAAAATCTCTTTTGAAAACTGTTTAAAATCTTGAAAATCGTACACCTGGTCGTCATTACTATATGAGTTGGTTGTTGTCTTTCTCAACAACTACAAGGTATCAAATTAGGGAAACACTCAGATAAGAGCTCATTCATTTCCATATATCTTATACCCCTTATTGGGTCCATTTTGCCTTCTTTGGTCAACAAAAACTCCAGTTACCGTTGTATATTATCTTATTCGTTGCTTCACTTCTAATCTTCCATACTGGTAACATTCCAATCATCATCTCTTACGATTACTAAGTATAACAAATTTATCCAGTAATCATCAGATCTATTTTATAACACAAGATCGATTTATATCACATTACTTTTACTCGTATCATGTTTGGTCATAACATCATCATCAAATTCCAAGAAAACTCTCGATCTCCCATCCTCTACAATTTCTTTAAAAATCCCTCTAGCTTACTTCACAGGATAATCATGGGTGGTATACTCATTAGTAGCTCAATAAAACTGGTAGCAGCTATCCTTCAGAATAACTAAATTCTCTCTCTAAGTTTCTTCTTACCCCTCTTAATATCTCGTGCATTCACTATATGTTGTAGCTCTTGAATTCATCCTCCTAGGTGTTGTTACTTCATAAGACGGGTTTTAAATTGATGGTATTAAACAAGGTGTAGGGTAGAAAGAAGAGATGCGCTCATAAATGAATATCCGGTAGAACCAGAATCAGCATGTGGGGGATTCTCGAATTGGTAATCTCGCATCAGGGGATGGGATAATAGCTTGAAAAGGTACAACCATCATAATAGGGGTGATATGGCTAACACCGGCGGACGAGAAGGGTGTGAATCAAATGATGGTCTTCCAACTGAAGACTCCGAATGATCAGACGATCCATGGATAAAAGAATCTTCCATCGCCGCCATCTAAAAATCGCGTCGCTAGATAACGATCTCGAATCTCATCACGGATCGCACTAAAATTTACTATTTGGTCGCACTCAACCCCTCAACATTGTATTTTTTTATTTCTTAATTCTAATCTTACCCTCTACCCATTCCCGACAATCTAGGCTTGTTTTAGTGACTTATAACCTGTAGCTCTGATACCAAACCTGTGACGCCCTCCAAACCCGGGTTAGAAGTTTAGGGTTCACAAAACACACACACACACACACTCATTATATATAAATGCTTATGAAAGTAATAAATATAAAGACCCTACTTACCATAACCATGGATCACAACAGGTTAAAGTATGAAAACAAGCCACAACCTTAACTTTTATTACATCGTACCAAATCCCAACTAGTTCCCCTTACAACTGATAATGATATCCTCCATACAATCTTACATAACTCATCTACATTATATAGCTCCTGCTAACTCGTTCCATCTTATCCTGGAATCCTAACTTGCACACTGGACTGGGAATCCTCGTTACCGACAATTTCCTTTTCAACTATAAAATAACATAAACATATTTGCAAGAGTGAGCTAACTAGCTCAGCAAGTCATAATAGCAATAACTGAGGTTCAACAATGATCAGTTGAAATGATTCATAAGAATCAAGTTTCTGGAGAAGCAATGAATAAAATTGGATATTCTTTTCATTTTTAAAAACCAAGGTTAGGCTGCTGATTAGTCACACACTAACCCCGAGCAAGGCTCCCAGCTTTGCTCTATATACTGGATCCAAGACACAAATTGGTCTAATATGACCACGAATCTGGTCTGACCACGAATCTGGTCTAACCACAAATCTGGTCCACATTTATTAACCATCCAATTCTAAAACAATTCAATATGATAACCATTGCAATTTAATAAAAACAGAATCATGATTAATATTGATAAAACATTTATCTCAGAGCATAAAATATTTCATATGTATCACCAGGGTGTATCAAGATGTAGATAGGAAGAACGGCTTAAAGCCTGATGAAGAATCAAGTATCTGAAGTACAATGGTTCAATGATAATACAAGGTATTGATCTTTGATGTGATAGGGTATTCCAGGGTGTATAAGTTTCTGTATACTCAAGAAATTCTGTTGAAATCCTTGGTTTATGGTGTGTATGTATTTGTGGGTGTTAGATATATTTGATAATGTCATGGCTAATATAATTTATGTTTAGATTTCAGATCTTACTTAACAGGACAAATCAGTACTTAACTGTTGATCAGTACTTATACTGGAAGTCAGGACTTAAGGATATCAGTACTTATATTATCAGGAGATAATTATCAGAAGTTAGATATCAGAACTTACGTACTGAAGGATGATTAGAGAAGGACAGTAGCTGATTAAAGGAAAGAAGATCGAGATAATCATAAGAAGAGATATGCATGAAGAAGGAATTCCGTGAAGAATGGAATACTTGGAAGAAAAGATATCTGATTGATATATTTTAGGAAGCAGAATTATATTCCATATCAATTAGCGATTATCATGTAACTGTGTAGTATATAAACACAGACATAGGGTTTACACTAGAAGTGTTATCATATATTCGAGAAGTTTATTCATTGTAACCCTAGCAGCTCTCGTGATATTTGTTCATCACTGAGATGTAACAGTTCCATACTGTAACAGAGTTTATTGTTTCAATAAAGTTTGTTTTCTGTTACTTAATATATTAAAGTTCGATTTGATTGTATTATACACTGTATTCACCCCCTCTACAGTGTGTGTGTGACCTAACAAGTGGTATCAGAGCCAATCTGTTAACACACATACAGCTAAAGATCCAAACACAATTATGTCTGACACAGAAACTCCAACTAAGCCTACCAAAACTGAAGAACCTCCAAAGCCACAAATTCAAAGTCGGTATGAGACTATCAGGGTTCCCATACTGAGACCATCTGAATATCCCATATGGAAGGTAAGGATGACCATGTTCCTGGAAGCAACAGATCCAGAATACCTTGATAGAATCAAGGAAGGGCCTCACAAACCAACCAAGCTCGCTGTTGCAGTTGCAGGTGAAGCAGCAAAGACCGTACCAAAGGAGAAGAGTGATTATACTGCTGAAGATATAGCATCAATTGCTAAGGATGCCAAGGTACGACACTTACTGCATAGTGCCATTGATAATGTAATGTCAAACAGGGTAATCAACTGCAAGACTGCTAAGGAGATATAGGATGCTCTGGAAACAAGGTGTCAGGGAACTGACACAATTAAGAAGAACAGGAAGACAATACTCACTCAAGAGTATGAACACTTTGACTCAAAGACTAATGAGTCATTGAATGATTTATATGATAGATTTTTCAAACTTTTGAATGATTTGTCATTGGTTGATAAAGAGTATGATCTTGAAGATTCAAACCTTAAGTTCCTGTTAGCTCTTCCTGAATGCTGGGATTTGAAGGCAACGATAATAAGAGACAACTACAATCTTGATGAAACAACTCTTGACGAAATCTATGGAATGCTCAAGACTCATGAGCTTGAGATGGAACAAAGAAGCAAGAGGAAAGGAGGAAAGTCAAGGACAGTTGCTCTTAAGGCTGAAGAAAAATTCCCCAAAGCAGCTTCCTCAAGGAAAGACAAGGGTAAAGCTCTTGTCATAAAGTCTGAAACTGAGTCATCAAGTTTTGAAAGTGATGATAACTCAGATTCTGAAAGCTTGCCTGAGACTGATGCTGATGAGGAGATGATGAAGTTGTGTGCTCTTATGGTGAAAGGAATCACAAAGATTGCATACAGGAAGTTCAGGAAGGGAAAGAAGTTTTCCAGGAAAGGCATAAATTCTGATAAGAAGAATTTCAGAAGATCTGAAGGCAGAGGAGGAAAGTCTGACAGAGGAGATTACACCAATGTTAAATGCTATAAATGTGGTGAGAAAGGCCACATATCTCCTGATTGCAAGAAGGTAAAGGGTGACAAAGGCAAGGCTCTTGTCACAAAGCAGAAAAGCTGGACAGACACCTCAGACTCTGAAAGTGAGGAAAACTATGCATTGATGGCAAATGCTGATAAAGAAAGTGCTGAGAGCAGTTCTGAAGCTGCTGAAACAAAGGTACCTTAGACTACTTATGCTTTTCATACTGATGATATTAATGAGTTGAGAAGATATCTTAAAACCATGTTTGTTAGTTATAGAGATCAAACTTTAACATGTGAAAGATTAAATTCTGAAAATCTTGCATTTAAGAAAAGAAATGATTTCTTAGAAAAAGAGTTAGTCATGTTTCATCAAACTCAGAAGGATAGAGATGATGCTTTTTATGTTAGGGATGAAGTGCTAAAAATGAATCTCTAAAAACTGAGTTAGAAAAGGAAAGAGAGATTATCAGGACTTGGACTAACTCTGGCAAAACAACTCAAAATTTGCTAAGTAGTGGAAACTGGAAAGTAGGCTTAGGTTATGGAGAAGATAAGAATGATAAAGGAACTGAAGAAATTAAGCCTATTGATAAGCAAAAGCCAAAGTTAAAACCTGTTAAGTTTGTAACTGTAAAGTCTGAAAATGAGAAATCAGAAGTTACAAAGGAATTAACTTCTGACAAACTAAAACAGGAAAAGACAGCTGAAGTGAACATAGGCTTAATGATAAAGAAGCAGCTTAAGCATAAGCTGAAAGATGTTAAGAATGAAAACAAGGTAAAATCACCTAGGAAAAATAGGAATGGAAAGGAAGGTGTGAATAAAAGCAATAATTATAAACCTGTTCCTGATGCTCCTAGGAAAACATGTCGTAACTGTGGAAGTTCTAACCATCTGGCTTCTTTTTGCAGGAAGAATAAGAATATTAACTCTTTACCTTCAAAATCAGGAGTTAAGAGTCAGTCTGTTAGATACAAACCACAAAATCCTTGTTTTCATTGTGGTAGTTTATGGCATTCCATTTATACTTGTAAGGAATAACATAGTTTGTACTATGATTATTATCAAATAAAACCTTCTTTGAAGAAAGTTTCCATTGTTCCTTCTAGTGTAAATTATGATTCAAAGTCTGATAGTGTAAGTTCTGATAAGAAAAATGTTAACATAAACTCTGATGCTAAATCCGCTGCAAATGTTAACAAACTTAATAAGGCCAAAGGATCCAAGCAAGTCTGGGTCCTTAAAACTAATAATTAGTGGTCTTTGTGATTGCAGGGCAACAGGAAATATATTCTAGTTCTGGACAGTGGATGTTCTGGATATATGATTGGAAATGAGGCCCTGCTATCAGACTTTGTGGAGAAAGCTGGCCCAGGTGTTTCTTATGGAGATGGCAACAT
Organism: Apium graveolens; assembly: GCF_009905375.1. Taxonomy (NCBI): domain Eukaryota; kingdom Viridiplantae; phylum Streptophyta; class Magnoliopsida; order Apiales; family Apiaceae; genus Apium; species Apium graveolens. The sequence continues at coordinate 288,435,772 of NC_133650.1, forward strand.
TGGAAAAACATTGGGATATGGCAATATCAATCTTGGAAATGTCATAATTAAAGAAGTAGCTCTGGTTTCAGGACTTAAACACAACTTACTGAGTATAAGTCAAATCTGTGACAGAGGTTATCATATTGATTTCTTTGAAGAACACTGTGAAATTGTGAGTAAACCTAAAGGCAAAGTTGTTCTGAAAGGATACAGGCATGGTAACATTTATGAAGCTAAGCTTTCAACAATTACTGATGGTTCTGCAATCTGTCTGATGAGTAGAGCATCAATTGAAGAAAGCTGGAATTGGCATAAGAAACTCTCTCATTTAAATTTCAACAATATAAATGAACTGGTCAAGAAAAATCTTGTGAGAAGACTGCCAAAGTCAGTATTTGCTCCTGATGGTCTTTGTGATTCCTGTCAGAAGGCCAAACAAAGAAAATCTTCATTCAAGAGCAAGACTGAATCATCAATTCTTGAGCCTTATTATCTACTACATGTTGATCTATTTGGTCCAGTAAATGTCATGTCTATTGCAAAGAAGAAGTATGCGTTGGTCATAGTGGATGAGTTCACCAGATACACATGGGTATATTTCTTGCACACAAAAAGTGAAACTACATCTATCTTGATTGATCATGTCAAACATCTGGATAAAATGGTCAAAGATTTTGTGAAAATTTTAAGGAGTGATAATGGCACTGAGTTCAAGAATTTGAAAATGGAAGAGTTCTGCAAAAACCATGAAATAAAGCAGGAATTTTCTACTCCTGGAACTCCACAGCAAAATAGAGTTGTTGAAAGGAAGAATAGAACTCTCATTGAAGCTGCACGTACAATGCTTGAAGAAGCAAAGCTTCCAACATATTTCTGGGCTGAAGCTGTGCAGACTGCTTGTTTTACTCAAAATGCAACACTCATTAACAAGCATGGAAAAACATCATATGAGATGGTGAAGAAAAAGAAGCCAAATCTGAAATACTTTCATGTATTTGGATGCAAGTGTTTTGTTCTCAAGACTCATCCTGAACAGCTATCAAAGTTTGATCTAAAAGCTGATGAAGGAATCTTTGTTGGATATCCACTTTCCACAAAAGCCTTCAGAGTGTATAATTTGAGGACAAAAGTGGTCATGGAATCTATCAATGTCTCTTTTGATGACAAGAAGATTACTGGTCTTGAAGATTTCATTGACCATGATCAGCTGAGATTTGAAAATGAAGACTCAAATTCTGATACTGAATATCCTGACAGTCTAAGTACTGATACTGTGAACTCTGATGGAATAAACTCTGATGTTATTGAAACTGTGGTGGCTATGCCAATGGAAGATGCACCTATGCAGGGGGAGCATACTCAATATCCTACCACAACTCAAGAAACATCAGAACATACATTTGGCTCTTCAAGTTCTGATTTGTCAAGTTCTGATAAGCCAAGTTCTGATAGTGCTGAAAATCTAAATACTGAAGACTCCAACTTAGAGAGCATAGTTTCAGGGGGAGCATCAGAAAATGAAAATGAAGATAGCATGGATCGGGGGAGCATCCAGTTCTAGAGAAAACCTTCCATCTGCAAGGAAGTGGACAAAATCACATACACCTGATTTGATAATTGGAAATCCTGATGCAGGTGTCAGAACTAGAACAGGTACTTCAAATGAATGTCTCTACAATTCTTTTCTCTCTCAGACTGAGCCAAAGAAAGTTGAAGAAGCTCTTCAAGATGCTGATTGGGTGCAAGCAATGCAGGAAGAGTTAAATGAATTTGAAAGAAACAAAGTCTGGACCCTAGTGCCAAGACCAAAGAATAGATCTGTTGTTGGTACAAAGTGGGTATTCAGAAATAAAACTGACAGTGATGGCATAATTACAAGGAATAAGGCAAGGCTGGTTGCAAAAGGATATTCTCAACATGAGGGAATTGATTATGATGAAACATTTGTACCAGTTGCTAGGTTAGAAGCCATAAGGATATTTTTGGCTTATGCTGCTCACAAAAAGTTTACGGTCTTTCAAATGGATGTGAAAAGTGCTTTTCTCAATGGAGAATTGGAGGAGGAGGTATATGTTGAACAACCTCCAGGCTTTGTAGATTCCAAACATCCAGATTATGTCTACAGGCTTGATAAAGCACTTTATGGACTTAAGCAAGCTCCTAGAGCATGGTATGAGACATTAGCTCAGTTTCTTCTGGAAAGTGTATTCAACAGAGGAACAATAGATAAAACACTGTTCTACCTCAACCATGGAAAGGACTTACTTCTGGTCCAGATTTATGTTGATGATATCATTTTTGGGTCTACAAATGACAAACTTTGCAAGAAGTTTGCCAAACTAATGCAGTCAAGATATCAGATGAGTATGATGGGGGAACTTAGCTATTTTCTGGGCCTTCAAGTCAAGCAGAATGAAGAAGGCACTTTTATTTGTCAAACCAAGTACACCAGAAACTTGCTGAAGAAATTTGGAATGCAAGATTGTTCAAGTGCATCCACTCCCATGGCCACTGCAACAAAACTGGATAAGGATACCGGTAAATCAGTAGATATTACTGACTACAGAGGTATGATTGGCTCTCTACTCTATCTAACTGCTAGTAGACCTGATATCATGTATGCTACCTATCTTTGTGCAAGATTTCAAGCAGATCCAAGAGAACCTCACTTAACAGTTGTGAAAAGAATCTTTAAGTATCTTAAAGGAACAGCTGCTCTGGGATTATGGTATCCTAGAGAATCAGATTTTAAACTAATAGGTTACTCAGATGCAGATTTTGCAGGTTGCAAAATTGACAGGAAAAGCACAAGTGGAAGCTGCCAATTTCTTGGAGGCAGATTGGTTTCTTGGTTCAGCAAGAAACAAAAGTCAATTTCCACATCAACTGCAGAAGCAGAGTATATTGCTGCAGGAAGCTGTTGTGCACAGATTCTTTGGATGAAGAATCAGTTACTGGATTATGGGTTAACATATTTCAAAATCCCTATTTACTGTGATAATCAAAGTGCTATTGCTATGACAGGTAATCCAGTTCAACACTCTATGACAAAGCACATCAGTATCAGGTACCACTTCATAAGGGAACATGTGGATGAAGGTACAGTGGAATTGCACTTTGTTCCAACAGATCAACAACTAGCAGATATCTTCATAAAACCACTATGTGAAGCCACTTTTACAAGATTGGTAAATGAACTTGGAATGGTTTCAGGTTCTTTTTCTAAATCTGTCTAGTTTTGTTCAGATGCATCAGACTTTATGATCAGTATTTACAGAATGTAATCTCTTTGTTTATTCTGTGATTAATTGAAATACGTGTTTAAGTACCGATTGTTGTCTGATATATGTTTCTAAACTCTGATAAGTGATATGTCTGTTTAAGTAACTATTCAATCCTATGAGGATAACTGTGCTAGATACTGACCTAGTAGTCTTCAATAAACAAATGATTTCATGTAAGAAGTAATTATTTCAGTGGAAATCTTATGACACTAGCAAATTCTGATAATTGAGCTTAGTTGAGTTTACTTTGTTTATCTTATTACTAAGTCACAAATTAGAATAATGCTACTCATCTGTTAAGTTCTGATACTAGTAAAACTGCTGAATGTACTAAGTGCTGATAAACCTCACTTATCAAAAGAAAAAGCAAAAAGATCAAAGAATAAAATCAGGTACTCCTTTGAGATCTAGAGTAAAAATGTGGAAGGGACGACCCAAGTGCATTGCTGGTATTAAGTAAATATGCATTAGAAAAGCAAAATATTTTCTTGGTGACTTTTCACACTCTATGATTACTGGAGAAATACTCTGATAATAGCATAAATTCTGATAAGCAGTCGTGACTCACTTACACTGAGAAGCCACTGTAAAATAGAATTTCAAAAGATGCATAAAATTAGCACAAAACAGTTGAGGTAGACTCAAGCATGAACTCATTCATCAGTAGGTTTCAGGACAATGACAGCTCTTTAGCAAAATTTTAGTTATGCCTTATTTCTAAGATGTACTGAAGTGAATCAGACTTTACTCTTTATCTGTTATTTAGCTTAATGCACACACTAATCACTCCATCTGAATGATGAAAATTTCTGTGGAGGTCTATGTTATTTTAGATAAACAGTCATTGTGTCATTTTGCACAAACTCTGAGGACAAGCTCTGGTTGCATATTCTGATGGTTAAGTTCTGAAGAGTATAACTCAGAATTTGAATGAGGACTTACTAAGATAGGCATTCCTTTTTCGAGGCAGATTGGTTTCTTGGTTTAGCAAGAAACAAAAGTCAATTTCCACATCAACTGCAGAAGCAGAGTATATTGCTGCAGGAAGCTGTTGTGCACAGATTCTTTGGATGAAGAATCAGTTACTGGATTATGGGTTAACATATTTCAAAATCCCTATTTACTGTGATAATCAAAGTGCTATTGCTATGACAGGTAATCCAGTTCAACACTCTATGACAAAGCACATCAGTATCAGGTACCACTTCATAAGGGAACATGTGGATGAAGGTACAGTGGAATTGCACTTTGTTCCAACAGATCAACAACTAGCAGATATCTTCATAAAACCACTATGTGAAGCCACTTTTACAAGATTGGTAAATGAACTTGGAATGGTTTCAGGTTCTTTTTCTAAATCTGTCTAGTTTTGTTCAGATGCATCAGACTTTATGATCAGTATTTACAGAATGTAATCTCTTTGTTTATTCTGTGATTAATTGAAATACGTGTTTAAGTACCGATTGTTGTCTGATATATGTTTCTAAACTCTGATAAGTGATATGTCTGTTTAAGTAACTATTCAATCCTATGAGGATAACTGTGCTAGATACTGACCTAGTAGTCTTCAATAAACAAATGATTTCATGTAAGAAGTAATTATTTCAGTGGAAATCTTATGACACTAGCAAATTCTGATAATTGAGCTTAGTTGAGTTTACTTTGTTTATCTTATTACTAAGTCACAAATTAGAATAATGCTACTCATCTGTTAAGTTCTGATACTAGTAAAACTGCTGAATGTACTAAGTGCTGATAAACCTCACTTATCAAAAGAAAAAGCAAAAAGATCAAAGAATAAAATCAGGTACTCCTTTGAGATCTAGAGTAAAAATGTGGAAGGGAGGACCCAAGTGCATTGCTGGTATTAAGTAAATATGCATTAGAAAAGCAAAATATTTTCTTGGTGACTTTTCACACTCTATGATTACTGGAGAAATACTCTGATAATAGCATAAATTCTGATAAGCAGTCGTGACTCACTTACACTGAGAAGCCACTGTAAAATAGAATTTCAAAAGATGCATAAAATTAGCACAAAACAGTTGAGGTAGACTCAAGCATGAACTCATTCATCAGTAGGTTTCAGGACAATGACAGCTCTTTAGCAAAATTTTAGTTATGCCTTATTTCTAAGATGTACTGAAGTGAATCAGACTTTACTCTTTATCTGTTATTTAGCTTAATGCACACACTAATCACTCCATCTGAATGATGAAAATTTCTGTGGAGGTCTATGTTATTTTAGATAAACAGTCATTGTGTCATTTTGCACAAACTCTGAGGACAAGCTCTGGTTGCATATTCTGATGGTTAAGTTCTGAAGAGTATAACTCAGAATTTGAATGAGGACTTACTAAGATAGGCATTCCTTTTTCGAGTTAAGAAATTATGTACTGATGACTGTTAAGTTCTGATATAAGTCTAAGTTCTGATATTACAGTCTAATGTTTTACTTGACTTATCTGTGAATAAAATTTGATAACAGTCTCAGTTAATACTTGAATATGTTGAAGTGGAAGATTAATAGTCACTTTGATTAGGATTAATGGTATTCGTACTTGAACAGTCCACTGTTACTTATTTCTTGTGCGTTTTACATCATGTTTCCTCTTTCCAATGAATGTTATTCTTTTTCAAAGTCTCGGGAGACGAGGTAGAATTAATTCTACCTGTCAGCATTAAATACTTTTACGTCTCCTGGCATTCTCTTGCCTATATAAGCAGCCACTTCACATCAGCCTTCCCATCAAATTCTTTCTCACACACTTACCTTCATACTTTTTCTTTCAAAAACACAATGGTCAGATTCAACATGTTTTTGAACTACCAAAACTTCAATATGGAGCTAAGCTGTGCCGATTGGCAGCAGGAATGGCATGTCACAGCCATTCCTGAGGAGATATGGGACTCTGTCCCACAGGAGGTACTGACCCACCTCCTGTTCTTCTATATGGATTACCATCGCCATCTGGAGCGATTGGAGGAGGATAGACTAGCAGCTCTCCGCCAGCAAGAGCGAATCATCAGACTCGCCATTCTGTTTGTCGAGAGTAGGAAGAAGAAAAAATGATTTAATCTTGTCTTCTTCCTATTTTTCTTCATCATCAGCTTTGTCAGGCTTCTTAGCTAGGACTAAAGCTGTTGATGTTAGGTTTAGTAGCTTAGGGAAATCTTGTATAGGTACTGATGTA